>NW_012108764.1:477533-503511 GCF_000951045.1 Mandrillus leucophaeus
TTGCTGGCGATGAGTTGTGCTCCTCAGTTGCAAATGCAGATATCACCGGTCTTCCGTGTCGCTCGCGCTGGGAGTTGGAGACTGGAGCTGTTCCTATTCGGCCATCTTGCTCCGCCAAAAAACTGAAATTTTCTAGACTTAGAATAGGTTATATAGTATAAGTTTAAAACTTATAGATTTAATTATATTTTAAAATTCATAACATTAATTAGAAATAATTATACATCTAAAACTTTTAAATCATGAGCAAAGAAAATTTATGGTTGATTTAAAATACAGTACTCTCCACCGGGTAGGGTGGCTCACACCTGTAATCACAGCACTATGAGAGGCCTAGGAGGGTGGATCACCTGAGGTCAGGAGTTTGAGACCAGCCTGGCCAAACTGGTGGTGAAACCCCGTCTCTATTAAAAACACAAAAATTAGCAGGGTGTGGTGATGGGCACCTGTAATCCCAGCTACTCAGGAGGCTGAGGCAGGAGAATTGCTTGAACCTAGGAGGTGGAGGTTGCAGTGAGACGAGATGGGCCATTGTACTCCTCCCTGGGCAACGAGAGTGAAACTCCATCTCAAAAAATAAAATAGTACTCTCAATCTCTAATCAGCATGTAAACAAGAATAAGTCCTTCCACTCTCAAGTTTCCTGTCTAGAAAAGTAAACAAAGTTATCCACTATATTTCAAACATAAAAATTGTGTGTTTTTCTTCCTTTCTTCTTTGCTTTCTTCTTTCATTCTCTTTTTTTCCTTCCTTCTTCCCTTCATTCTTGCCTTCTTCATTCTCTCCTGCCTCTTCTTTCTTTTTTTTCTCCCTCACTAATCTCAGGCAAAGAAATAGAGGCACCTAACCTTCTGCCTTAACAAATTATGTTTACTTATATGCAATATAACGTTCACTATAAATGAAGCATGTTGGATTCATGGTGCATTTTGAGCCAAACACATTTTCTGAACCCACAATGTTGAATTTGATTCTGTATTTTTCTCCAGTGAAAAGTCAATAAAAATCCCTGCAGAAAATTTATAAATAAAAGCATTTTATTTTATTTTATTTTTGGAGATGGAGTCTTGCTCTGTCACCCAGGCTGGAGTGCAGTGACGCAATCTCGGCTCACTGCAAATTCTGCCTCCTGAGTTCATGCCATCTCCTGCCTCAGCCTCCTGAGTAGCTGGGACTACAGGCGCCTGCCACCACGCCTGGCTATTTTGTTTGTTTGTTTGTATTTTCAATAGAGACGGGGTTTCACCATGTTAACCAGGATGATCTCGATCTCCTGACCTCGTGATTTGCTCACCTTGACCTCCCAAAGTGCTGGGATTACAGGCGTGAGCCACCACTCCTGGCCAAATAAAGGCATTTTAAAACATTTACGTATCACTTACATTTCAGCAAAGGTTAAGTAATCACAAACATAACTTATAGAAATTGCTAGAACTTTTAGTTTTAATGAATAGTAATATACTCAAGGCTGACCTCAAACGTGAATTTTGTGTTTGTTTTGTGCATGCATAGTCAAATCTACATATATATATATATATATACACACACACACACATTTGTATTCATTAGTATAACTATGACAGAAACAACACACCAATACAATAAGAGTCGGTCAGAATATATTACAATATTATGATCAGAATCAGTGCAAGCAGAGAAACAAAGGGGATAATATATTTTTTAAAATTGTATGTTTTATTTATTAAAAAGATGAACACATTATATATTAAAGTGGCAACTTTAATAAAATACAAATAATGAAAATATTTGTGATCTTTTGTTGTATTACTAATATATTTTTCAAAAATTATCCAGTTTATAATATCAATTTAAAAAATATTAAAACATCACACTTCTCATCCCTAATTTTTAAGTTCACTTTTATTCCAAAATTTAAAAAATATGGACTTATATGTAATCATCATATAATCACAAATTGTTCTCCAAATAACAAAACCTTTCTTGTTTATGCCCCAGAAGGCCAGAATAGAGCCTGTCATCTTCATCCCCATTCCCCAAGGCATTACCCCAGGCCTCACACATATTGTTCATTAATGATTTATTAAATTAATGAATGTAAACTAAATATATGAAGTCTTGAATCCAAAGAGTAAATCATTGAGGAACAATATTTACATTATTTCATAGTTTCGGAGACATATAAGAACATTTGCAGAATATAATTTTTTTTCTTTTGTTTTACTGACAGTGTATATATTTGAAGCAAACAGGCTGACACACTATTGGTATATTGCATATGATTACTAGAAATGGCCAGAGAAATTATGTTTTTACATTAAATATCTCCAGGCCAAACTTTAGAAAACAATGATAATTATTGTTAGATAATATATGTATAGAAATCCCCAAACAGAAACATTTTCCCCATTCAGGAATTCTTGAGTTAATGTGATTAAAGTTCTAATGCTAGTGAGCCAAAAGATAAAAAGAAAAAATTAATACAGAACACAACATGGACGCTTAGACTTTATTTATCTTCATGCTGCATTCATCTCAAGAGTGTAACAGTGATATGAATCTATTGAAGGGCTGTAATGCATGTGGCATTGTATAATGGTTATAATCACTTGGAAATTCCCTGAAGCTTATCTCCCTGTACCCTATTAACCTTTGAGGCTGAGATAAAAATGAAAAAAAAAATATGATTCAGCGGAATCTTTATTGGCTGTATTTGTCAGTTTTTCTGAAATAAGTAGAAACACTATCACACACACACACACGTATGTGTGTGTGTGTGTGTGTGTGTGTATATATATATATATAAAGAGAGAGAGAGATTTATTATAAGGAATTGGCTCACATGATTATAGATGTTGGTAAGTCCAGTTTACAGGGTAGGCCAGCAGACTGGAGAGCCAAGCACAGGCAATGTTTCAGTTTGAAGTCCAACAGGCAAGAAAAGCCAATATTGCAGATGAAGTTCAAAGGCAGTCCACTGCAGAATTCTCTATTACTTGGGAGATAATTAGTCATTTGTTCTATTCAGATCTTCATCTGATTGGATGAGATCCACTCACGTTATAGAAGGCAATATTCTTTATTCTACCAATTAGAATGTTAATAACATTCAAAAACATTCTCACATAAACACCGAGGAAAATATTTTACCAAACATCTGAGCACCATGTGACTTGGTCAACTTGATATATTAATTTAACCATCACATTAGTGAGAAAGAGAAAATACAAGAATAACCTGCCCATATTCTCTGAGATAAGGTGGACATTTAAGATAAAAAGCAAAGGTAAGGCAAAGGGATCATATACAGGGGTTTATATTTCTAGGTCTTAGAAGCATAACTTGAAAAATCTTTAGAAACATCCTGTCAATTGTTACTGATCTGAATGTATCAATAAACTAAAAAGTCTTGATCATCACAATATAAGCATAAAAAGCATGTGGTATAATCCAATATTTTCCTAATAAAAACACTAAACAAGCTAAGAATAGAATGATGTGTATATTACTCCATTTTCATACTGCTGTGAAGAAATACCTGAGACTGGGTAAGACATACAGAAAAAGAGATTTAATGGACTCAGAGTTCCACATGGCTGGGGATGCCTCACAATCATGGTGGAAGGCAAAAGAGGAGGAAAGGATGTCTTATATGGTGACAGGTAAGTGGGTTTGTGCAGGGAACTGCCCTTTATAAAACCATCATATCTCATGAGGCTTATTCACTGTCATAAGAACAGAATGGGAAAAACTCACACCCACGATTCAATTACTTCTCATGGTGTCTTGCTCATGATATGTGGGGATTATGAGAGCCACAATTCAAGAAGAGATTTGATTCTCATGAGAATCATGAGATTCTGCCCTTGGCTCCTCCAAAATCTCATGTTCTCACACTTCAAAACCAACCACACATTTCCAATGGTCCCCCAAAATATTAACATATTTCAGCATTAATTTAAAAGTTCACAGTTCAAAGTCTCATCTGAGACAAGGCAAATCCCATTTACCTATGAACCTGTAAAATCAAAAGCAAATTAGTTACTTCCTAGATACAATGGGGATATAGGCATTGGGTAAATATACCCATTCCAAATTGGAGAAGTTGGCCAAAATAAAGGGGCTACAGGCCACATACAAGTCCAAAATTCAGTGGGGTAGTCAAATATTAGAACTCCAAAATGATTTCCTTTGACTCCATGTCTCACATCCAGGTTACACTGATGCAACAGGTGGATTCCCATAATCTTGGGCAGCTCTGCCCCATGGCTTTGCAGGGTACAGCACTGATCCTGGCTGTGTTCACAGGCTGGCATTGAGTGTTTGTCCCTTTTTCCATGCCCATGGTGCAAGCAGTGGGTGGATCTACCAATCTAGGTTCTGGAGTATGGTGGCTTCTATGTTTACATGCAAGATTTGTATAATTCTCACAGCTCCACTAGGCAGCGCTCTAGCCAGGACTCTTTATGGGGGCTTCCACATCACATTTCCCTTCCACACTTCCTTAGCAGAGCATCTCAATGAGGGCTCCACTCTTGCAGCACACCTCTGCCTGGACATCCAGGCACTTTCATACTTCCTCTGAAATCTAGGTGGAGGTTCTCAAACTTCAATTCTTGATTTCTGTGTATCAATACACCCAACACCCTTTGTAAGCTACCAAGACTTGGGGCTTGCACTCTCTAAAGTAATGGCGAGAGCTGTACATTGGCCTTTTTTAGCTATGGCTGGAACTCCAAGACCCAAGACTGCACAAAGCAGCAAGGTCCTGGGCCCGGCCCAGGAAACCATTCCTTCCTCCTAGGCCTCCAGGCCTGTGATGGGAGGGGCTTCTGTGAAGACTTCTGACATGCCCTGGAGACATTTTCCTCATTGTCTTGGAGATTAACATTTGGCTCCTCATTACTTATGCAAATTTCTGCAGCTGGTTTGAATTTCTCCTCAGAAAATGGGTTTTTCTTTTCCATTGCATCATCAGGCTGCAAATTTTCCAAACCTTTATGCTGTTTCCTTTTTAAACATGAGTTCCAACTCCAAATCATATCTTTGTGAATGAAGAAAACAGAATGCTTTTAAGAGCACCCAAATCATCTCATGAACACTTTGCTGCTTAGACATTTCTTCCACCAGATACTCTAAATCATCTCTCTAAAGTCCAAAGTTCCATAGATCTCTATGGCAGGGGCAAAATGCTGCCAATCTCTTTGCTAAAGCATCTCAAGAATTACCTTTGTTCCAGTTCCCAATAAGCTCCTCATCTCCATCTGAAACCACCCCGGCTTGATCTTCATTGTCCATAATACTGTAAGCATTTTGATCAAAACCATTCAACAAGTCTCTAGGAAGCTCCAAACTTTCCCACAACTTTGTGTTTTCTTTTGAGCACTTCAAAGTGTTTCAGACTCTGCCTGTTTCCCAGTTCCAAAGTTGTTTTCACTTTTTAATGTATCTTAATAGCAGTACCCAACGCTACCTGTACCAATATAATGTATTAGTTCATTTACATACTGTTATAAATAAATACCCAAAACTTGGTAATTTATAAAGAAAAAGAGATTTACTGAACTCATGGTTTCACATGGCTGGGGAGGCCTCACAATCATGGTGGAAGGTGAAGGAGAAGAAAAGGCACACTTACATGGAAGCAGGCAATAAAGCATGTCCAGGGGAACTGCCCTTTTTAAACCGTCAGAACTTTTGAGATTTATTCACTATCACAAGAACAACACGGGAAAAACCCATACCCATGATTCAGTTACCTCCCACTGGGTCCCTCCCATAACACGTGGGGATTATGGGAGCCACAATTCAAGATGCAATTTGGGTGAGAACACAGCCAAACCACGTTGGTATGTCTTCAACCTAATAAAAATCATATGTAAAATGGCCACAGTTAACGTTATATTTAATGAAGAATGAGTGATTGCTTTCCTCCTAAGATCAATAACACAACATATTTACTCGTTACCTCAATTCAATAACATACTGGAGCTTATAACCAGAACAATTAGGCAATAATTAATCTTCATACTTATAGTCAACTAATTTTTGACAAGGATGCCATGACACTTCACTGTTGGAAATATTAGCCTTTTCAACAAATAGTCCTTGGCCAACTAGTTGTCAGTATGTAAAAGAATACACTTGGAATCCTACCTCACACAACATGCAAATAATCATATCAAAATAGACAATAGACCTAATTATAAAGCCAAAATTGTACAAATCTTACATGTAAACATAGAAACCATTATTTATGACATTAAATTAGACAACAATTTCTAAATTGTGATATGAAAACATTTTTGCTAATCATATCTATGAGACATATCTAAAGTATACAAAAAACCTTTTATAGCTCTACAAGAAAAAGACAAATAACCCGATTTAAAAACGGTCAAATAAACTGAACAGCCATTGCTCCAAATGATATAGGGGTGACAAATAAGCATAGTAAAAATTGCTACCAATCATTCACCATTAAGGCAATGCAAATCAATACCATAATGTGAGACAACTGCTAATCCACTGATACAGTAACAATAACTTGTTTTTCCTGTGTTCTGTTTGTTTCATTGTGTCAGCAATCTTGGTAACATCTGATGTTGAATTTCTGTTTATTATCATATTCCATGACAAACCTAATTTTTGGCTTTTCTTTAAATTATATTTGAGATACTTCACTATTTTCTCCGTGTGTTTTTTTCTAAAATATATGCAAAATAACCAGTTAAAAGTAAAATGGATACTATGACATGCAAATTGGAAAAAAATCAAACTAAATGGGTAATGACACACCTAAGATGAAATTAACGAAATTGAGTTTACACTTTAAGCTATTAATGAAATTGAACCTATACTTTTATTTTGTGAGCTTTACAACTTTCACTAAGAAACAAGAAACTGTAATATGTATAAACACACTTTGAATGCTGAACACACTGTATAGAAATTTTTTACGTATAGTCATTAGAATTGAAGAAACCTGGAGGATCAAAGTACATAATTTCTCAGGACCCAGATGATTTACTTTCAAATAACATCTTTTTCAATGACTCAGACATGCCAAACCACACAAAACTCAGCAAATGGTCTCAGCTCTAGGTAAAAATGTAGATTTCATTTTATAACAAGATTATACATGTATTTAAAATTGCTTTATTTTACTCGATTTATAAAGATTTTTTTCTTTTTATGTAGTGGGGTAATATATAAAATTCAGGTAGAAAAAAGTATGTGAGATGTATATAGACATATTTACTTATAGATATGAAATGTGAATGTCGAGTGTAAAAGGGAGAAAAAGGGAAAGCTAAGGGGACTGACAATGTCAATTTCGTGAGATGTAGAGTTCACAATCCATGTGACAGGGAGATTCAGAGCTGAGTTTTTGCAAAGAGACTGTGTTTGGAATAAAGGAGTGAATAGAGCCTTGTATAAAATCTATTGTGTTTTTCATCACTTTCTTACAAGAGTTCACTAAAAAGAATTATATTACTTTTAACTGCTTTTGGAGATCATTTTACGTGAGAAAAAAATATATGTTGATTCTCACCAACCAAACAGTGTAACTTGAATTTTTTTCTCTGTTATTCCAGAGTTGTCAGCCATCAAAATTACCTGAAGGGCTTGTTAAAATCCATGTCATTTATGTCATTTCTAATATTGGTGATTTATGTCACTTTATTCCTGATTCATATGAGAAGTTTATTTTAAAATTTATCTTAAAAGAATCAAGTTTTGGCTCAATTTTTTAAATTTTTATTTCAATTATTTTCATTTAGATTTTTTCTGCTGCTTACTATAGCTATAATTTTAACTTGATTTTCTAGTTTCTTTGAGTGGAAACTGTAGTAATTGATGTGAGAAATTTCTCCGTTGCCAAAGTAGATTTTCAGTGCAAAAACTTCCTACCTATATTGCTTTGTAATGGCATCCTACAACATTATGGTCAGAGGCTATAATTTACGGGGGAAAAAAAAAGGCGCTGTGACTCATCCCTGTAATCCCAGCACTTTGGGAGGCCGAGGCAGGAGAATCACCTGAGGTCAGGAATTTGAGACCAGCCTGGCCAACATGGTGAAACTGGCTCTACTAAAAAAATACAAAAATTAGCCTGGCGTAGTGGCATGCGCCTTAATCCCAGCTGCTTGGGAGGCAGGGGCAGGAGAATCGTTTGAACCTGGGAGGTGGAGGTTGCAGTGAGCTGAGATCGAGCCATTGCACTCAAGCCTGGGGGACAAGAGCAAGACTTCTCACAAAAAAAAAAACAAAAAACAAAAAAAAACAAAAAACCAACCAACCAAACAAAAAAACTATAATTTATATAGCTTGGATCATTTGGGTCATTTTAAATTCATTGTGATTTGTTTAATTGCTCTAAATATGGATTATTTTGATAAACTCTCTCTGTACTCCTGAAAATGTTTTTCCTTATCGTCTTCAATTGATTAGTCTATAAATATAAATTGGATTAAATTGATTTAAAATGTTGGTCAAGACTTTATCCTCCATGATATTCATTTTACTTATACATCCAGTATTAAAAGACGGATATTGAAACCTCCAATTACATTACACGTTTCTTTCTGTTTCCTTTCAAGTTTTTAAAAATCAATATACTATTTTGTAGAATGGTTTTAGTTTACAGAAAAATTCAACAGAAAGTGCAAAGTTTTCCCATATATTCTTTCATTACACCCACCCCTTTCATTCTCTATAATCCTCTCCAAAATGGTCTACAATGCCTCTTTTCAACAATGAATACCTGTGTGCTTGCATGTGTTTAGCTTTTTTCTAGATAATTTATTTGTGCATAAATTTCCCTCTATTGTTGGAAAAGCACATTAATCTCACACTACTCAAAACGGAAATAATACTCCAATATTTTCATTAGGTTCTATGTTGTTGCCAGGGACCACCGACTGATTTTATTTCACTGGGTATTTGAAAGAGAAGATATAAATAGAGCATTTCATACTAGACTAACTACTAACATTACTGTTTCTCCTTTCCCTTTTTGATAAATCTCTATATTATCATCTGCTCATAAATAGATGGGTTACGGGTTGCAAGTGAGAAATTTCAAGTCAATTATATTCAAATTAACTGAAGATGTGTCTTCAACTCACTTTAGATTATGTGACTATTATTATCTACTTTTTCAGCTTGAGGTCACAGCCAAAATGTTGAGAAAAGTGAATTTTTTTCCATTTGACATCCATTATAATATGTCTTTAATCTGCCTTCACATTTGATTGATACCATAGCTAAGTGTAGAATTGTAACTTGGAAATTATTTTCACTTCTGTTTTTATTGCTGACATTTCCTTTTCTCTAAAATTAAATTTTTCTCAAAAGTTGTGTGTGCTACAGTGAGACATTTTTGGTAAATTGTTAAGGTCACTTATATGCAATCTGGAAACTGCCCTTTAGTTCTGGCAGTTGTTCTTAAATATCTCACATCTGCCTACTGTATTGCCTTTATTTTAAAAATAGGAAATTATGGACCTAATAATGTTTTGATGTGAATACTACCCAAAACAGCCTATGAATTCAATGCAATACCTATCAAAATTCCAATGATGTTCTTTAAAGAAATAGAATGTTTTTATAAAATTCATACGAAATCTCAAGAGGTCGCAAATACCCAAAACAATCTTTCAAAACGTACTGTCACTCAAAAGTGATAGTAAACACAGCAGTGTGGTGCTGGCATAAAGATAGACATACATATATAGCAAAGGAATAAAATGAGGTGCCCAGAAATAAATTCTTACATATATGGTTGTATCCATATATGATTCACAGGATACATTTTGTGTATATTTTACCACAATTAAATTTTTTAAAAATAGTTGATTGTTTTGCCTATTTTCCACTATTATATAAATTGTTTATGAAAAACACTTCATTTTGTCTCTAGCCTCTTTTACTCAACACTAAGTTTATGAAAGTCATCAATTTTGCTATGTGTAGCATAAATAATTTTCATTTCTGCATAGTATTTCTTACTGTATGACTATATCACTATTTATTTATTCATTCTGTTTTATCATATATTGGGGTTGATTCTAGTTTTGAACTCTAGCATTTAATGCTACTATAAATATTCTTGTGTTTACATTTTATAAGCAGATATATTTAATTATTTATTATACACCTAAGAGTAAAGTTGCTAGATTAGAAGGCATGCATATGTTGAAGTCTTTTGCCCACTTGTGAAATATTTTCCAAAGGAGTGGTTCCAATATACATTCCTCACAGCAATGTATGAGTAGCCCCATTATTTAACATCCTTGGTAATATTTGGCATTGTTAAGCATTTTAATTGTTGCAACTTGATATGTGTATGGAATGATGGCTTCAATTTTTATTTTGCTTGCTGTACATTTTATATGCTTATTATACAACCAGATAGCCTTTTATAAAGTGCTTGTGCAAGTCTTTTGGCAATAGTTTGCACATTGATTTCTTGTTCTGTTTCCTGTTGATTTGAACTTTTTTATTGCTGTGATCCCTTTTTCAGATGTAATGTTTTGACAATATTTTATCCTACTCTGTAATTTACAACTTTATTATCTTGATTGTGTCTTTTAATGAAAAAAGTACTCACATTAAGTTTTTTAACCTTAATGTATTTTATATCCTCTTTATCAAATCTTAGCAAACTACAAAGTCCTTTGTAATTTATAGACCATTTGTTGTTTAAATTTCTCTTCTCTATATAAATATAACTCAACTAGATTTAGTCTGTGTGGGTTGTGAGGCAGGGTTGTTATATTGCATTCCCATGAGTATCCAAATGACAGAGTACCTTTAATTTGAAAAATACATCTTTTCTCTACTGGTATTCAGTGCCAAATTTATCGTAAAGTCAGTATCATTACATCTGTGGGCCATAATCACTCAGTTTAAATTATGTTTCAATTTCCATTTTCATCTCTTTTTTGACCCAGGACTTAGGTATATTTCTTAATTTCCAAATATTGGGAGAATCTCATAATTGCATTTTTATTATTGGCTTGTAGTTAAACATGCTATCATCAGAGAAATACACCGAGATTTCTTTTATAGTCCTACATAAGCTCATTTGAAAATGATTCATATATGAGAAAAAAAGTAAAGTGCATTCTGCAGTGGTCAAATTTAATTTTCTATAAATTCTAGTGAAAGAAGTTTTTTAATTGGGTGATGAAAATCTTCTGTATCCTTAATGATTTATTTATTTATTTTTGTCTGCTTCTCTTTGGGCCTCAAATCAATGCAAAGGAAACTCTGAAATATTTCCTTCCTTTGTGAACCCTGAACCCGTGATTCTATCTCCCTAGTTCACAGATTGTTTCAATAGCTGTGGTCAGTTTGTTAGATATTTCTTTTGGAATTGCTGCAATCTCTCAGGATACAAGTGGCCTTAACTCCAAGGCTTACTTGTCTAATTGTTTTCTCTACACACTAGCTCTTTCTGGTTTTGGGAAAACTTTAAAAATCTTTTTCATCTTACTTGATTACTAGCAACGGAAAGGACAGAATGGCCCATCTGTCATTACTATTCTTTGTTTTGCTTTTATATAGTTTTATTTGTATTGCATATACCTTAGAGTTGTTTTTAAAGAATCACACTTTCATGACTTTCATGAAAGGTTAAATCTTGTTTCATTTAACCTTTCAAGAAAGTCAAGCATATAGTATTAGCAGAGTTGGTGTCAGAGCTAATGTCTCAATGCCAAATCTGAGTTACTTTCATCAATGTTTGTGTGATAAGAAAGATGGGTTTTGAATCTTGAGTCAGCATACTCTTCAAATGACATCACAAGCACCTTCTATGTCAATACTTTTCTTCATATAATTGCTTAGATATTTAAAACTGATGACATTTCTGATAAAAAATTGGTGATCTATTTTTTATTAATCAATTTTTAATCCAGAATAAACACTTACTACAGAATATGCACACTTGTGTTTTATTTCATAGTAATCATTGGCTTTTGTAGAATTAATCTTAACAGTGTAAACAGAGTCTAAGTTGAATTTCTAATTGGTAAAAAAAAAAAATCATGAAAATAATATTAAAATAAATACATAGTCTTTAGGTAACCTTTTTATGGGTTTCTTAAGGATTAATAGGAAATATTCTAATTTTGATAACTGTAAGTTTATGAAAAGAAAATTCTGAACTGAAGTAAAATTTGTCCTATTTTAGCTTTATGAGAAAGTGTATTAGAGGCAAGAAAGCAAGTAGTTGATTTGCCAAGAATAACCATAATTAATATATTTCTTCCACATTTAAGATACTTTTATAAGCAAGCTTGGTATGTTTTAGTTACCTAATAAGCCCATAAAGCAGTGACTGTATTTTTTCTGAATTTACAATTAAAAAGTAAAGGTCACAATTTTCCCAGGGGTTCATAGATAAATGGAAGAGCTCATGATCAAAATCCCTATTACATAAAATATCAGTATAGTTTAGCTGGTAAAGTAAGAAAAAATACTCAAAAATCAGAATCAATCATCCAATCTACTTTAGAAAGTACTTTGATAAAATATGCAATTCCACATTTAAAGTAATTAATATTAAAACTAAAACCAGCTTTTGAAAATGTGAATTTCTCAGCAAAATCAAAGACTCTATGTTCATTTATATATTGTCTAATACTGCCATCAGTTTTGCTTACAATTATTATTACCTGGGAAGTGTTTTCACTCTTCTTTGATGCAATAACCAGACTAATAATTTTTATATTAGTAATTTAATGGACAATAATCTTATAATTCTCTAAATGGTTTTCTTCTAATAGTAATAGATACAGGTAGGAGTAGTATTATAATTTGAAGTATTAAGTTCTTTTATTTTTTTTGAGACGGAGTCTCGCTCTGTCACCCAGGCTGGAGTGCAGTGGCCGGATCTCGGCTCACTGCAAGCTCCGCCTCCCGGGTTTACACCATTCTCCTGCCTCAGCCTCCCTGAGTGGCTGGGACTACAGGCGCCTGCCACCACGCCCGGCTAATTTTTTTGTATTTTTTAGTAGAGACGGGGTTTCACCGTGTTAGCCAGGATGGTCTCGATCTCCTGACCTTGTGATCCGCCCATCTCGGCCTCCCAAAGTGCTGGATTACAGGCTTGAACCACCGCGCCCGGCCTGAATTATTAAATTCTACAATGAAATATATTGATAATATAATCTTCTCGCCTATTATTTGAAATTAGTTTAATATTTTAAAATTATATAAAGATAAAAATGTGTTCGTCTTTTTCTAAAATTTTACCACATCTGTACTGAAATAACATCAACTGATATTCAAGTAAAATATTAACATTTTTGGCTGAGATATAGTAATAAATGAAACAGTGGTTAATTCTGTTATGATAAGTGAAATCATAAAAAGGAAGCAAACAAAAAGGCCCCCAAATATTGAAAGCTTTTTGGAAACCTGACACAAATTTCTCAGGAAATACGATTTTTTAGAATTTGGAATGCCCCCCTCCAAAAATATAGTTTTCTTTTAGACTATATCATCGTAAGTACTTCCAAACTGATAGTGTGACAACTTTTGAAAATCGACAAATCTACACAATCAGCGAGAATATTGTCAAAATCTGGCAAAATCAACATTTTTTTCAGAACTTTGGAAATTCACTAAAATTAACAAAAACTAACAAATGAGTAAAAAAGATATCAGAAGAAAACATTGAAAATATTTTCAAATGATTGTAAACAAAATACAGTATGCACGAAGTGATGCCTCTAGCACAGTGTTTAGAAGGAAATTTATAGCTGTAAATGTTTGTAGTGCAAAACAAGCAAAATTTTAAATAAATAACCTAAATATACAACTTAGGAAACTAGAAAGAGAATAAACAAAATAAATCTAAGGTAAAAATAAAGGAAATAATAAAGATTAGATTGGAAATAAATGAAGTAAAATATATAAAAACTTTAAGAGGGAAACAATGAGAGTAAACGTTGTCTCTTTGGAAGATAAACAAAATGAAAAACTTTTAGCTAGAACAACAGAAAAAGAGGAGAAGAAAGACTCAAATTTCTAAAATTGGGAATGAAAGAGGAGACATCTTTACCAATCTTACAAAAATGTTTTAAAAGATTATAAGAGAATGCTATGAACAATAATAAGCCTACACATTAGAAAACCTAGGTGAAATTGATAAATTCTGAGAAAGATATCAAATACCAAAATGGACTAAAAAAGAAATTTAAAATCTGATAAGATCACATAATGAGTATAAACATTTAACCTGATAATGTTGGTAGATTCATATAAAGCATTAGACAAACTAATACACTTTCATTATAAAAACCCTCAATATAATAGCAATGGAAGGAATTTCCTCATACAGATAAATAGGATCTATGAAAAACCCACAGCTGACATTACAAGTTAATGTTGAAAGGCAGAATACCAACATTCTCAACTGTGTACTAAGATTTTTTTAAAAATAGGTTTATATAAGCAGCACTGTGGAAGAAAACCAAACTGAGGTCAAATGGATGAACGATTTGCTGGTTTCCTTCTTATAAGATGCCAACAATTTTGTTAATTTACTTTTGAATTTAATGTGAAAAATCATTTGTCAAAAATAACAGGTAAACCCCATCCATTTTAAAACCAAACATGAATCAGCATTCGCAATTTGATGTTCATCACATATTTCTATTTCTTACATATGTACTTATCCTTAAAATATATAAGTATTTTTTGTGTGTGTTTAAACTTTTTTTGTTGTTTTGTTTATGAGATGGTGTCTCACTCTATCGCCCAGGCTGGAGTGCAGTGGCACAACCTTGGCTTATTGCAACCTTCACCTGCTGGGTTCAAGCAATTCTCCTGCCTCAGCCTCCCAAGTAGCTGCGACTACAAGTGTGCGCCACCATGCCTGGGTAATTTTTTGTATTTTTAGTAGAGACAGGGTTTCACCATGCTGGGCAGGCTGGTCTCGAACTCCTGACCTCATGATTCACTCCCCTAGGCCTCCCAAAGTTCTGGGATTACAGGAGTGAGCCACTGCGCCTGGTCTAAACATTTTTATCTGAGAAAATTATTGATGTTTATATGTGTTTTCCTCGATCATTCATTCTCACTATTATATATTATTCCATTATATAATATACTATTATTAATGTATTCATTATAGATAATTATATATTTTTAAAATTACAAACCATGGTGGTATGAACATTCTTAATCTTGTCTCCTTGACATAAGAATCTGTGTTTCTTCATGAGTAAATTTTTGTATATAGGAGAGGCACATTTTCAAATTACTTGCCTTTTATAGTGATTGCACTAATTTAACTTCTATCATCAATGTATGAATGCTATTGTTTCACATTCTTTCCAAAACAAGGTAATGTCAGATTTTGATTCGAAAAAATGGATAAAAACATCTAATTAATAGTTGAATTTAGATTTTTAATACTAGGCTGGTTAATATTTTAAAATGTATATTTATTGACCATTTTTATTTCATGTTCTGTTCAGTTTGTATTTTATACCACTTATTTTCTTTGCCCTTTTGTAGTAATTTCTAGCATTTCCTTATATTTCTTAGATAGTCTTTCTTGCATATCTGAACTTCAATACTTTTCTGCATTTATGGCTTGTATTTCCTGGTTTACTTAATTAAATCTAAATCTACTGAAAAAGAGAAGTTGTTTGATATTTATGCTACTGAATTAATCTGTCTTTCCTTTTATTTCTTGTTTAAGAACTCTTTTTCTATCTTGATGTCTAATTCTTTTTTAAGCAACCAAGAGAGAACAATAAGGTATACAAGCCTACTATTTCCCTATCCCTAGATAAACAGTAATTAATGCACATTGGGCTTGAATGTAATCACTAGGTTCTACACACGGCTTTCATTGATTTTTCAATAAGCCTTAACGCTATGAAGAAGAACTTCTTTCTTTTTCTTCTCAGTGGTTAATTTAATTTTCTCCCCTACTGAACCAAATTATTTATTTTCTAGCAGTCTTTATTTATCATCTTTTTATGTTTTCTATCTCGTTGCCAATTCAATGATATCTCATACCAAATAACATTTAAGTATTTCTAGTCATTTACTGTTTTTACCTAGTAGCACCTCTTTTTATTTCAAAAATAACAAATACTTGTCTTTTAAAAACGGATATATTATTTTATTAATAGCACACATAATATGATGTCATTATTAAGAGTCTTGAAAATAATGAGTAATTCACCATAATATGTAATACATATACTTTAATACTAGATACTTTAGATTTTGGAATGTTTTATAACTTAAAATATAAGTGTGCATTTGTTATTTGTAGTTATATCAATAATATTAACCTACATTTATAGGTCTCCACTGCAAAAAGAGTTTTTATTTGTTGTTGACTATGTTGTTCTTAGCTATTGTGTATCTTCAGTAACATGTATTGTTGTCTTACAGTCCTCTGCTGTATTGTTTTATTTGATTGATTCTTCTTAGCCTGACTGTATGATGTTCAGGTACTGATCTAGAAAAATCTGTACTAATGCTCCCCTGGCAAAAGATTTTAAATTATATGCTAGATTTTTCTTTCAGGTTGAGTGAAAACTCTTTGACCTATAAAAGAGGATAAGCTTGAAAATGTACAGATAAGTAAAAGCTCACACTTCTTTAGTTTCTTTTATATTCCATTTATTGTTAACATTATGTAGCTTATCACTTTTCAAAATAGGAATTTCTTTCTTTATCAAAGGTCATTCAATGAAATTCCCTATGAAATGTCAGTGCAATTCTAGCTAAAATTAAATTTCATTTTAAAATAAGTAACTAATGCATATTAAACATAATTCTGAACAATTGGGACCTATCCCTTTGTGATTGTATATGTGTGTATATATATTTATACACATGCACAGTCATATCTTTTTATGACTACATATTCAGGACTTAATTCATTAAGTTACTGTGCTCTTCGAAGGTACTGCAAAAGACTTAACTTCTCGTTAAGTAGTTTTAGTATTGAGCATAGAATAGAAATAATTGGATTATGTGTTGTATATGTGTTCAAGTGAATCTTTACTCTAGATTCAAGGTTATACAGAACAAAGAAAAAGGGCATCATACAGAAAAATTTTGTAGCTAATCTGGACCTTTCTTTTCAAAGGAAGAGAACAAAGTAATATGATTGTTTTTCTGTCCTTCTGTACGTTTATTTGTCATTCGCTCATTATTTATTGAACAACATAGGCTAAAGGCTAAAATAAATATGCTAATATTCATGAATGATATTAGCATCAATTTGAAATAAGTCACATTGCATCAACATACTAAATGTCATCACTGACAGAGTGCTAATTGATTATCTAAAGGACAGAGCAGAATGTATTCACTCAATTTATTTTGTATCATCACCTATGCCATTGTGGACTGTATTAAGAAAAAAGAAAAAATAATTATGCTTGTTGGATTATTGGCTAAGTCAACTGATGATGGATGTTATACAATTTAATAAGACAGTAAACACTATAAATGTAATAGATTTTGGTAGTTGAGCCCAGTTTGTGTGTGTGTGTGTGTGTATGAATGAATATAAATGGGTCAATTTGTGTCTACATCTATTAATATATACATACTGTATACACAAATTAGAAATATCAAGTAAGACATTAATAATATAAGCCTGAAATTCAAGACAGAAGACTGAACTGGAGATACATATTAAGAGGTTCATTTGCATATGGATAATAGTTAAAGCTATGTGAAATTATCTAGGGAAAGACCAGAGGTAGAGAGAAGAAGTGGACCTGGGAGTACTCCTTCATTTGAAAGTTGGATTAAGGTTAGGATCCAGAAAAATTAACTGAGCAGGTACTTCCAGCGTTGTCACAGAAGTCAATACAGGAAAGTATTTCCAAAAGGAGAAAGTATTATGAAGTTAATTAAACTGATAATAGAGAAGTGAAAGAGACCACGGATTTATTTAACAGAAATTTTTTGAAAACTATGACAGATATAGTTTCAGTGATATGACAGGGACATAAGCCAGAGTTCTTTAGGTTAAAGACTTAATAATGATAAAGGTAACAAATACAGACATCTCTATTATCAAAGAGGGGAGAAAATAAATAGAAAAAAAGATTTTTTAAGATGGGAAAAACTAGCATATTTGTATACAGAGAGATATGAAAACACGAGGAGGAAGCATTGCTATATACATATCAAAAGACTTTTACACATTTTTAAACTATAATGCACATACAAATGAGAAGACATATTATGAATACACAAAGAGCTCAATGAATTTTTATCAGCTATATGCAATTATATAATAAACTTTGAAATCAATAAAGAGAATACTGAGCGCCAGAACCCACTTCCATTTTTCCATTTCCTAAACCTTACACCCAGGTTGGCCAGTATAATTACAAAGGCACAACTTAGATTTTAATTTTGCTATATAGTATTCAATAATGTGAATACATCATAGTTTATTCAATCAACTGTTGATGGAATATTACTTGTATCCTATTTGTGGCTATGAATAGTGCAGGTGTATAACTAAAAAGTATTATTTATAAATGTTTTTCAATTTTTAAAAATAATTGATGTAGGAACTAACAAACACTTAGGGCCAATGTAGTGAAATATATGCATAATGATTCTTTGTAAGCAAAACATTGAGAAAATTTGCAGGATGAAAGACTTAATATTATTAAGACATAATTTCTTCCCCAAATAGGTCTATCTGCACAACACAATTCCAATCAAAATTCTAGCCATCTTCATATAGAAAAATTTACAAGGTAATTTAAATATTTACTTATAAATGCAAGGAACCAATAACAGCTCAACTTATCTTGATTGAGAAGAACAAATTTGTAGACTTAATTTACCAGATTTTAATACTTTCTCTAAAGCTACTGTAATCTAGACAGTGTTACATTAGTAAAAGATTATAAAAAGAAATAAACAGAACTGAATGGAGAGCCCAGTAATAGATCCATATGTACATGGTATGTTGTTTGACAAGTAAACCAAATAGTTCAATGAAAAAAGAATTATCTTTTCAATAAATGCTGTTTGAATAACATATACATACATATGTATTGAATATACATGTAGAAAAAATAAATAGCTCAACTTCACATTATATAACAAACAACAAGAAGAATTGATTGTTAGAAAATAATATTTGGAATGTTCCCAGCAGAAGAAATGATAAATACTTGAAGTAATGGAAATCTCAATTACTCTGATTTGATCATTATACATTGTATGCATATATCAAAATATTATGTATACCCCATTAATATGTACAAGTATTATGTTCAACAAAACAATTAAATGAGATTGATGAGCATAAAGGTAAAAATAATATAAAGTAAAACACACAAAAATATTATTTGAGGAAAAGATACAATATCTTGCAATATTGGCTCAAGCAAAGTTTCTTAGAATGTAGAGAGTGCACATAAAAAATAAAACTTACTTAAAATTTAAAATTTTTGTTCTTTAGAAAACATCAAGAAAATAGTATGTGATTCACAGATGGGGAAAATACTTGCATATATCTAACAAATATTTTTTTCTAAAATTTATGAAAAATTCTTGCAACTCATTAAAAAAGACAAACAAAAATTAATAGGTAAAAGTATTAAAACTTTACAAAAGAAAACGAATGTCAAATAAGCAGATGTAAAATTGCTCAACATCATTAGTCATCAAGGAAATCCAAAATCAAGGCACAGTAAAATACAAATATATAAGCATCAGAATGACTAAAATAAAGATTTTTAATACCAAGTATCAGCAATCAAAAGGAGCAGATAGGACTCTTACACATTGCTGGTAGAAATGTAAAATGATACAAACGTTTAGAAAACTTCTTGGCTTTTTTTTAAAAGTTAAGTATGTATAAAGCCTATGACTCCAAAATTCTCTTAGGTAAATATTCAAGAGAAATTAAAATATATTTCAACAAAAAGAATATAGAAGTTTTATTCATTATATTTAAAAAATGGAAAAAGATAAGATGTTTGTTAACAACAGAAAGAATTAACAAGCTATGTACAGTTATACAATCTGATACTACTCAGCAATAAAAATTTAAAAAATAGTGATGCGTCTAATAAGAAGGACAACCCTCAAAAACGTTATGGTAGTTGAAACACATTAAGACACAAAAGTGCATACATTATTATTCCATTTGTATAAAATACTGAGTTGAACAATAATAGCTTGTGATCATAAAATCATATCTGTCATTTTGTATGGTAAAGGTGGGGGACGTTGGCTGGGGAGGGAGGGCATAAGAAAATACTTTAGGATTATGAAAATGTTCTGCTCTTGAAATATGCTATATGAAACTCAATGAATGGCATATTCACATCGTAATATTTCCCTGTATGTTAAATATAGAACAATTAAGATCTATTACTATGATTGTAGAATGAGTTATTTCTTTTTTATTTTATCAATACTACTAGCTAAAGTAATATACAGTCTGGAAAATTTCTCTATTGAACTGGGTAATCTAGCTAAGATGATTTTCGACAAGATTGTTTAAAGTTCTGCCTTGGTTCCTACTTGCTGATCAGAGTAAAGATGACAGGCGACAGATGATATAAAGCAAGTACTGTTAAAACAAAGGAGACATGACTTGTTTTTGAAGATTCCCAGGCTCTCAAGAGGGTAAAAGATTCTAAGCTGGAAAAAAAAAAAAAAAAAGAAAAGAAAAGAAAAAAAGAAAAGGTTCCTGATTTAAGATCAAATCCAGGGCACTCTCAGAGAAGCATGATAAAGCAGAGCAGAGATGCGACTGAAATTTTCAGAAAGATCAAAGGTAGTGCTTGCAGTCACCAACTAAAAATTATTATTAAAAATTTGCTACTTATGTCTAAGCCTGTTTTAATAAACTTGATTTCTATATGGCATATAGATAACAAGATGTTCTTTAATTGGATTTATTTTTAATTTTTATGGGTACCTAATAGTTGTATGCATTAATGGGGTAAATGTGTTGTTTTGATACAGGCATACAATGTGTAGTGATCAAATCCAGGTAACTGGGATGTCTATCACCTCAAGCATTTATCATTTCTTCGTGTTAGGAACATTTAAATTTCACTCTTCCAGTAAATTTAAAAAACACAGTAAATTATTATTAAAAATAGTCATTCTGTTGTATTATCGAATACTAGATTGTATTCACTCTAATTATATTTTTGTACCCACTAACTATCCACACTTTACCCTTCCTTCCCAACTACCCTTCTCAGCTTCTGGTAACCGTCATTCTATTCTCTATCTCCATGAGTTCAATTTAAAAAATTTTAACTACCACATATGATTAAAAATATGCAAAATTTGTCTTTGGGTGCCGGTTTATTTTGCTTAACATAATGTCTTCCAGTTCCATCCATGTTGTTGCAAATTACAGAATTTCTTTCTTTTTATGGCTGAATACTATTTCATTGTGTATATATACCACATTTTCTTTATTATTTTTGATAAAGCCAGTCACTGGTAATTTTTCATTATTCTGTCTGAATCCACATTAGAGATAAATTCATAATCTTCAGAGTCATAAAGGCAAGGGAAGGAACACTTTCTTTAACATTAGTGGACTTAACTCTTCTGAATTCAGAAATTATCAAGCATAATTATGCCCATATTCAAATACCTATTTTCTTATATTTCCTATTTAAGTCTCCTACTTCACAATGATACTCCAAGCCATGTCTGGCAATATTTACTATGACTTTTGTTTGTGGTTGTCTCTTCCTGAACATAAGGAAGGGGAGTAATATTTGTCAATGTATTGGTCTTCTAAGGATGCTATAACAAAATGCCATAAACTAGATGGCTTAAACAACAGATACTTATTTCTCACAGTTCTAACGACTTGAAGTCGAAGATCAAAGTGCTTGCCAATTTGATTGCTGGTGAGGGTCTCTTCCCTGCTTATAGATGACTGTCTCTTTGCTGTGTCCTCACAAGGGTGCGGAGAGAGAGAGGGAGAGATCTCTTTCTCTTCCTTTTATTATAAAGCCATTAATTCCATCATGAGGGCCCCACCCCATTGTGCCATCTATCCCTACTTACCTCCAAAATGTTCCATCTCCAAATACTATCACACTGGGGATTAGAGCTTCATTATACACATTTTGCAGGGACACAATTAAGTACATAGCAATGAGTTTATGAATTAAAAATACTATGGTGAAAAAGAAGAAATACTCTTAAATTTATCAAGAATAGTGGGCTATAGGAATATTCCAATTCCTAGTTTTAGGATCATCCTTCAGTTTTGAGATTTTCTTTTATGTTTGAAATCACAGTTTGCTCCAAAATAAGTTAAATCTGTTTAACTCATAATAATCTTTAGTTGTTCTGAGCAGGTCTTAGACATTAATAAGTTACCAGTGATTATACTCCACATATGATGCAATAATCATTGAGGAAAAAAATGTGAATCGTGTAATTCAAAAGCTGTAAGACAGAGCTCCTGTCGTGTGTTTCGACCACAGTGATTAGTGAAATCCTTCCTTTCTGTGAAGCATTCTGACATTCAAAATGATCTCCTTGGCTTCTTCTTGTACAAGGAGTTTGATGGTTAACAACCACAAGAAATTTATGAGCAATAAATGTACTCACAGAGATTTTGTTATCAGTCATATATATCCAAAGAGAATGCCCCTGTCATGTCCCCAGAATATTTATATCTTGCCAAGAGTGGAATTATTGGGAGATATTAACCTTGACACTTCTTCTTTAATTGTCCTTCTTTGTTCGATAATTGTACAATTTTTTTGAATTGCATATATTATTGAGTGTTGAGTTTGATTGGGACACAAAGGTAGATTAGAGAAAGTGGAATATGTCATTATTTTAGTACCTGTAATTCCTCTAATTTGCCAGACCAGAGGCCATACAAAGCATTGTAATTAATGAAGTTTAGACAATTTACACTGAAACCAAATTGGTGAGACCTGAGAGTGATGCAGGTAAGTGAAGCTAGCACAATATAAACACACTGAGTTTAAAAATCTAGGTAAAGTGATGAAGTTTAAATTAAGTATGCTAATAGCTTCAATGTACCAGATTGCTTTGCTCTTTATTGGAATTCCTGAACCTACCAAATTTGTAATACATAATGCACCTGCAAAAATATATTTGCCATTTTTATATACATGTATGGGGGGTTATGTTTCATTAAAATTATGTTTCATTATGCATCATCATTTCAGTTTTCACAAATAACTCTTGCAATAATGATAGACATGTTCCTGATTTTTCAAACTGCTTAATAAAGCTTTATATTAAACACTTAAAAGATATGAAAAATAATTATCTATAAATAAACATGAAGAAAAAAGTATCTTTTGGAATATTAACAAAGATATTGTAGGCAACAGGAGATATTTTATCATTCTCATCAGCAAGAAAAGGATTAATTGCTGTCATGTTCTTCCTATTCTATCTTCTAGGGTACAAATTACATTTTTCTAACCTCAAGACCTTAATCAAAAACAACGAGATTTGAGTTGGTATTAATCTGCAGTTGCCAGTGACAGCCCTTCCACGGCAGAAGACTGCAAGGTCAGCCATGTGAATTTCTGCAAAGAAGGAGCATACTTATCAGAAGACTGTACCTTGTGAAGCAAAAATGCAAGAAAAGTGTGCAACTAAAGATTTTGCTTAAAGAAAAGGCACACTGAAGGCCATTGGCTTTTGCCTGTGTTTAACAGTGAATCATAAAAACCATATATTTAGCACACATACAGAGAGTCAGTTTATTAAGAAAAATTACTGGAAACTCCCTTGAATTTCCATTATATGCAAAAATATAACTATAAACAGTACCAGAAACATTATACTTTTCAAATAACTGTTCTCTACTAAGAAATGAATGACAATATAAAGATTTATTGGATGAAGCCCTAGGTTTAATATTTACCTAGCATTGAACAACTCTCATGAATCCTTTCTCTTTCAAAATCTTACTTTATCCAATATCAGTCTCACTCTTGATTGATCAGTTTCACTAAACCTTCACTATGACAAACATATCTGAATCTGAACCCAATCACAATCTTGTTTTCTTTCTGCACGTATGAGAGTCCTTTTTGATTTTGGTGTATCATGGATATTTTCTTTCCTTTGGTTTTTAACTCTTGTGGCACTTCAACAACATGCTTTGTAATAGCTAATAGTAAGTTGCTTAATTGAGTTTTTTAAATAAGTTATATAAAACCAAATTTTGTTCTACTATTTCTCAATAAAATAATGTTACTTTTATGACATGATGTAGTTTAATGTACAGTGAAAGACAATTTATTTATGAGCTTTTTAGTAAACTCTTTATATGCAAAATTAACTCTTAATTACTCACTTGCACTACTCTTAATATTTCCAGATGTATTTCAGAAGTTTATCCAAAAGATAATTTTCTACAACACATATTTCTTGTAAAGTATTACTTCATCCAAACTCCTATTTGGGCATTTTCATTGATATTCCTGGTGAAAGAGATCTAAGTCTCTGCATAGGTCATACTTTAAGAAAGTATATAACTGGGGGAATTCTGAAACACAAAAAGCCTTTCCAGTCAATCATATTATATTTACATCTATTTAAAAATTTTAAAAGAAGCACAAATTTGATTTTCTACATGAAAACATAGACAAGTAGCTTCAAAAGACACATCTCACACGTAATGACACCCATCGGTTCAAAATAAAGGAATACAGATCTACCATGCAAAAGGAAAACAAAAATGAGCAAGAGTCATTATTCACATATCAAAGAAAATGGACTTTAAACCAATAGCAGTAAAAAAGGACAAAGAAGGGCATTACACTGAAAGGGTTCAATTCAACATGAAATCTTAATTATCCTAAACATATATGCACCCAACATTGGAACATCCAGATTTATAAAACAATTACTTCTAGGCCCATGAAAAGAATTTGACAGTAACACAATAATATCATGGTGTTTCAACACCCTGCTGATAGCATTAGACAGATCATCGAGGCAGAAAACTAACAAAGAAATTCTGGACTTAAATTCAACACTTTACTAGCTGTACCTAATAGACAGCTACAGTATCTACAGATATTCAAACTCAGCTTATCAATCACAGAATATACATTTTTCTCATCTGTACATGGAACATACTCTAAGACTGACCACATGCTCAGTCATAAAGCAAGTCTCAAATTCAAAAAATTAAGATTGTACCATCCATCTTCATGGACCACATGCAATAAAAATGGAAATCAATACCAAGAATAACTCTTAAAAATCACAGGAATACATGTTCTTGAATGACTTCCTGGTAAACAATGAAATTAAGGCAGAAATCTAAAAACTTGAAACAAATGAAAATAGAGACACAACATACAAAACGTCTAAGATTTGGCAAAAGCAATATTAAGAGAAATGTTAACAGTGCTAAACACCTACATCAAAGAGAAAGATCTCGAATTAACAACCTAACTTTACATCTAAAGAAATTCAGAAAACAAGAACAAACTAGACCTAAAGCTAGAAGAAGAAAAGAAATAACTAAAATCAGAGCAGAATTAAATGAGACCCCAAAATACCATACAAAAGATCAAAGAAGTGAAAAATTGATTATTTAAAAGCATAAACAAGATCAATTGATCACTAGCTAAATTGACAAAGAAAAAAGGAATATCTAGATAAGAACAACTAGAAGTGACAAAGGTAACACACAACTGATATCACAGAAATACAAAAGATCTTCAAAGACTACTATGAACATCCCCATGCACACAAACTAGAACATATTTAGAAAATGGATAAATTTCTCAAAATATACAACCTCCCATGACAGAACCAGGAAGAAACAGAAATCGTGAACAGAGTAATTAATAAAAAACCTGCCAAACAAAAAAGCCCTGAACCAGATGGATTCCCAGCTGAATTCTGCCAAGTGTACAAAGGAAAGCTGGTGCCAATCCTACTGAAAATATTTCAAAAAATAGAGGAGAGATTCCTT
>NW_012108764.1:503561-505692 GCF_000951045.1 Mandrillus leucophaeus
ACCCCAAAATACCATACAAAAGATCAAAGAAGTGAAAAATTGATTATTTAAAAGCATAAACAAGATCAATTGATCACTAGCTAAATTGACAAAGAAAAAAGGAATATCTAAATAAGAACAACTAGAAGTGACAAAGGTAACACACAACTGATATCACAGAAATACAAAAGATCTTCAAAGACTACTATGAACATCCCCATGCACACAAACTAGAACATATTTAGAAAATGGATAAATTTCTCAAAATATACAACCTCACATGACAGAACCAGGAAGAAACAGAAATCGTGAACAGAGTAATTAATAAAAAACCTGCCAAACAAAAAAGCCCTGAACCAGATGGATTCCCAGCTGAATTCTGCCAAGTGTACAAAGGAAAGCTGGTGCCAATCCTACTGAAAATATTTCAAAAAATAGAGGAGAGATTCCTTCCTAACTCATTCTGTGAAACTAGTATCATCCTGATACCAAAATCTGGCAAAGACATAACAACAACAACAATGAAACGACAGGCTAATATCTCTTATAAACCTAGACTCACAATTCCTCAACAAAATACTAGCAAACTGAATGCAACAGCAATCAAAAATTTAATTCACCATAATCAAATGGGTATTATCATTGGGATAAAAGGATGGTTCACCATTTAAAATATATCTTTGTATACATAGAATGTCATCGTCATAACATTAGATAGGTTATTTTTAAATGTTCAACTTTGGCAAAAACAATTGTAAGTCCAATAGAATAAGAAAGTTATTTGTAGAACTTCTCAAAGATATGCATAATGTATTTAACAGATTTTTATTAGTATTTCATCCTCCCAGTCATTCACCGATTCATTCAACCATCATTATTTTGCTAGAAGCAGGTATTATAATTTCACTGATGAAAAATATTGTAAGAAAACAGAAATAGATAATTGAAAACAAAATTCCATAAAAAGTATCTAATTTGTCTGCCTCTTTAAGCAGGGAATATCCAACCATAATCTTTCCATAGTTAGCAAAACCTTATAGAATTTAATTCTCATACAAATTAACTCAAATTCTATTTCAAATCAAGTACTCACTTATATTAATAACATTCACAATAAATTATTGAAGATATTAACAGGATATACCATATTAAAATGACTTAAAAGAAAAACACAAGTTTGCAATTGAAGTTAAAATAATTAAATAATATTTACTAAAATAATAGCATCTGCCTAGTATATAGAATATATAAAGAATTCTTGCAGTTCAACAATGAAACAACACAATTTAAAAATGGGCAAAGACTTGAATAAATATGTCTCCAGGGAAGATAAACATATTGCCAAAAAGTGCACAAAATAATGCTTAATGTAATTAGTCATTAGGGAAATTCAAATCAAAACCACAATAAGATACCACTTCACTCCCAGTAGAATAGCACCAACTTTTCTAAGAAAGGTAAATAACAAGTGTTGGCAAAGATATGGAGAAATAGAATTCCTAAAACTTTGCTAAGTATGTAAAATGGCTCAACTACTATAAAAATTTGTTTGAAGGCTTCTCAAAATGTCACACAAATAATTATGTCCCAGTAATTCTACTTCTAGATATATATCCAAAAGCATTAAAAACAGAGACTCAAACACATATTTGTATACCAACGTTTACAACAGATCATTCACAATAGCCAAAAGGTGGAAACAAACCAAATGTCCATCAACATATGAATAAACAAATGGCGTTACGCACGTACAACCATAAAAGGAATGAAGTACTGATACACATTACAACACAGATGAACCTTGAAAGGATGATGCTAAGTGAAAGAAGTCAGACACGAAAAGTCCCATCTTACCTGATTTCATTTTTATGAAATATTAAAAAGGGTCAATCTGGAGAAACAGAAAACAGGTAGGTGGTTGTCAGGGGCTAGGGGAAGAAGGGAACGGTAATAACTGTTTAATATATAGAGAGGTTTCTTTTGTAGAGATGAAAATATTTTGGAACTAGGCAGAGGTATTGGTTACATAAAATAGTGAATGTACTAAATGCCATTGAAGTGTCCCATTTAAAATTGCTGATTTTATTTTCTGTGAATTTCACTGTAACAAAAAATATAATAACCAAGTGAAATATACATAAATATTTAAATA
>NW_012108764.1:505742-508628 GCF_000951045.1 Mandrillus leucophaeus
GAAAAACACAAGTTTGCAATTGAAGTTAAAATAATTAAATAATATTTACTAAAATAATAGCATCTGCCTAGTATATAGAATATATAAAGAATTCTTGCAGTTCAACAATGAAACAACACAATTTAAAAATGGGCAAAGACTTGAATAAATATGTCTCCAGGGAAGATAAACATATTGCCAAAAAGTGCACAAAATAATGCTTAATGTAATTAGTCATTAGGGAAATTCAAATCAAAACCACAATAAGATACCACTTCACTCCCAGTAGAATAGCACCAACTTTTCTAAGAAAGGTAAATAACAAGTGTTGGCAAAGATATGGAGAAATAGAATTCCTAAAACTTTGCTAAGTATGTAAAATGGCTCAACTACTATAAAAATTTGTTTGAAGGCTTCTCAAAATGTCACACAAATAATTATGTCCCAGTAATTCTACTTCTAGATATATATCCAAAAGCATTAAAAACAGAGACTCAAACACATATTTGTATACCAACGTTTACAACAGATCATTCACAATAGCCAAAAGGTGGAAACAAACCAAATGTCCATCAACATATGAATAAACAAATGGCGTTACGCACGTACAACCATAAAAGGAATGAAGTACTGATACACATTACAACACAGATGAACCTTGAAAGGATGATGCTAAGTGAAAGAAGTCAGACACGAAAAGTCCCATCTTACCTGATTTCATTTTTATGAAATATTAAAAAGGGTCAATCTGGAGAAACAGAAAACAGGTAGGTGGTTGTCAGGGGCTAGGGGAAGAAGGGAACGGTAATAACTGTTTAATATATAGAGAGGTTTCTTTTGTAGAGATGAAAATATTTTGGAACTAGGCAGAGGTATTGGTTACATAAAATAGTGAATGTACTAAATGCCATTGAAGTGTCCCATTTAAAATTGCTGATTTTATTTTCTGTGAATTTCACTGTAACAAAAAATATAATAACCAAGTGAAATATACATAAATATTTAAATACAGTAATTATTGATATCAAAAAGGCTGATGGTAATCAGTTTGTGGGTTTTTTTAAGTTTAGAAGCTTATATATACATAGAATTGTACAGGTATTAAATTAAAATAGCTATGTGTTATTTTATGTGTATATATACATATGTATATACACACATATTTTAATTTAAAAACTTTATTTTCTGTTCATAGTTATTTAATTTAGTAACTATAAAGTCAAAAAATGAAATTCAAAGGTAAAGATGAGTCATCTATATTTCTTTCAAACTCTCCAAAGAACCTAAGTCTTTAAGACATAAATGTCGATTGTTTCTCCAATAAATAAGCACTAAAATCAATTCATTCTGTTTAATAAATCTCATTGCTTATGGTCTTCATTGTTTCAAACATCTTAACCAGTCATGTTAAACTTCAACTATGGCCTACATATATTAAACTTTTAGTTTTAATATAAATGAAGTACTTATACCTTCTTCTATTTCTAGAAGAAACAGATTTGAAATAGAAATAATATATTCATAGAAATTATATTAAAATCATTCCTGTTTGAAAAACACTATTTTAAGCAATAGGAACAAATGTAGCAACAATTAAATAATATCAGCTAAACTAAAAAAAGAGAAAGCAAAATGATTTTTAAAGAGAGAGAACACGATTCGATTTCCTACTGTGTTTGGGGATGCCCAGGAGTCACTTGCTGCAAACCTGCATAAAACCTGCAGGTGACCAGGATCCCTGAGTTGATACAGTTTAATCCTCTTCTTTCTTCAGGTCCTCATGACCCAGGATATCATCCTGCCTAGGGCTTCAGGTAGAATAATGGGGAACCACCTGGGAAAAGCTGGAATTTAAACTCTACTTCAGCAAATTTTTGCCTATTGTGATCATTTTCTTTTTTAATTTTTAAAGGTACATAGTAAAGGTATATTATACTTGGGGGGGTACATATGATGTTCTGAATTAATTCTTAATAGAATGCTTCCATTTGGAAAATGCTCCTGGAGCCATAAAATAAAAACTTTCCAGTGCAACAATATGAAACTTCATATTGATCTTTTCTTAACCTCAGTTGAGCTCAGCCTGGCAGCACAATACCGGTATCACATTAAGCACGTCCCCATGAAGGCATTCACTCTTACAGAGGCCGCTGGCTGTGTACCACTGAAGTCAGAGTCTTACTTTTTTTCCTTCCTTCAAGACAACAATAGAGCATTATAGCACTCAATGTTGAGGCAAATTTATTCAAAGTTTGAAGAGGTTGGCTCTGAGACTGCAGATTCGTCTCTAACATTAACCCCAGCCATAACATTAGCAAGTTTATTTTTGCATGGTGAGTGAAATAACATTAAAAATCACATCTAAGGTTGTTTGTACTTGTACCATAATATCATGAGAAAGTCAAGGGGTTTGTGTCAGATAATATCAGTAGTTGGATTACTAGGAAGAGATGCAGTCACAAAATGATTCATTTGGAGGGTACCAGTAAGAATCCTTTGATCTAAGAAATACTACTAACACTAAGACACCAAATTTCCATTTTTAGAGTACCACACTCTCTAATCTATAGTTTTCCCCCTTTAAAGTTTAAATAAATATTATATGGGAGAAACTGATGAGTTTAAACTCAGTACTATAAACAAATTTAGAACCTGTGTGTACTGAATGTCTGGAGGAAAATAAAATAAGCAAGAAACAAAAAGGCACAGTGTTGAACATTTGACGATGGTAAAAGTCCCTTTTTCCCCTTTTTGTTGAAATAATCATCAAATTATGTTCTTATTTGCAATGCAATGTTTGGTATGCTGGCATACCATAGAACTAGAAATAAAACTTTTTCCTTAAAATTCAGACTTATTAGAACAGCCTTTCAAAACTCTCTCTAACCTGAAGCTGGAGAGTCTCTA
>NW_012108764.1:508678-534642 GCF_000951045.1 Mandrillus leucophaeus
AAAATGATTTTTAAAGAGAGAGAACACGATTCGATTTCCTACTGTGTTTGGGGATGCCCAGGAGTCACTTGCTGCAAACCTGCATAAAACCTGCAGGTGACCAGGATCCCTGAGTTGATACAGTTTAATCCTCTTCTTTCTTCAGGTCCTCATGACCCAGGATATCATCCTGCCTAGGGCTTCAGGTAGAATAATGGGGAACCACCTGGGAAAAGCTGGAATTTAAACTCTACTTCAGCAAATTTTTGCCTATTGTGATCATTTTCTTTTTTAATTTTTAAAGGTACATAGTAAAGGTATATTATACTTGGGGGGGTACATATGATGTTCTGAATTAATTCTTAATAGAATGCTTCCATTTGGAAAATGCTCCTGGAGCCATAAAATAAAAACTTTCCAGTGCAACAATATGAAACTTCATATTGATCTTTTCTTAACCTCAGTTGAGCTCAGCCTGGCAGCACAATACCGGTATCACATTAAGCACGTCCCCATGAAGGCATTCACTCTTACAGAGGCCGCTGGCTGTGTACCACTGAAGTCAGAGTCTTACTTTTTTTCCTTCCTTCAAGACAACAATAGAGCATTATAGCACTCAATGTTGAGGCAAATTTATTCAAAGTTTGAAGAGGTTGGCTCTGAGACTGCAGATTCGTCTCTAACATTAACCCCAGCCATAACATTAGCAAGTTTATTTTTGCATGGTGAGTGAAATAACATTAAAAATCACATCTAAGGTTGTTTGTACTTGTACCATAATATCATGAGAAAGTCAAGGGGTTTGTGTCAGATAATATCAGTAGTTGGATTACTAGGAAGAGATGCAGTCACAAAATGATTCATTTGGAGGGTACCAGTAAGAATCCTTTGATCTAAGAAATACTACTAACACTAAGACACCAAATTTCCATTTTTAGAGTACCACACTCTCTAATCTATAGTTTTCCCCCTTTAAAGTTTAAATAAATATTATATGGGAGAAACTGATGAGTTTAAACTCAGTACTATAAACAAATTTAGAACCTGTGTGTACTGAATGTCTGGAGGAAAATAAAATAAGCAAGAAACAAAAAGGCACAGTGTTGAACATTTGACGATGGTAAAAGTCCCTTTTTCCCCTTTTTGTTGAAATAATCATCAAATTATGTTCTTATTTGCAATGCAATGTTTGGTATGCTGGCATACCATAGAACTAGAAATAAAACTTTTTCCTTAAAATTCAGACTTATTAGAACAGCCTTTCAAAACTCTCTCTAACCTGAAGCTGGAGAGTCTCTACGCTTTCTAAACACTGTATGCTATAGTGATAATTCCCATTGGTGTCTTAATATTTCATGCAGTCTTTAAGATTATTCTAGACAGATGTTATGGTGTTTCTTTTCTTTATGGCTATATTTGATCTTTGCTCTTAGTGACATTTTCTATATTTCTATTTAGGAAACATTTCATGGTCTCTCAGAATTTTAACTTTTCTATTATGATAAATTATTACACCTTTCTTGGTAAATAAGTCTCAGAGGGTTGAATAGCTTTTTATTGTTATCACAAATGGATTTTTTTTCACAACATCTAATTAGAGAGAGAAAAATAAGTTAACGTTCGGCAGGTGTCTAGATCTTTTTCTAATTGCTTTTTTCTCACATTTAAAAAAATTATTATAGTGTTTTTCCCATCTTAAATTGTTTGCTTAAATTGTTTCTTTTTCTTTGGTTCCTTCTTTCCTTTCTTTTTTTCTTTTTCCTTTTTTTTTTTTAAATAGAGTCTCTCTCTGCCGCCCAGGCTGGAGTTCAATGGCGTGATCTCGGCTCACTGCAAACTCCGCCTCCCAGGTCCAAGCGATTCTCCTGCCTCAGCCTCCCAAGCTGGGATTTCAGGCACCTGCTACCATGCCCATCTAATTTTTGTACTTTTAGTAGAGGTGGGGTTTCACCTTGTTAGTCAGACTGATCTCGAACTCCTGACCTCGGGTAATCTGCCAGTCTCGGCCTCCCAAAGTACTGGGATTACAGGTGTGAACCACTGCACCTGGCCCTTTGATTGTTTCTTAACCCCTATCTGTTCCTTTCTTGCCTCCTGAAAACATTTTATTTAAAATTCATGATCTCTTAAAGTTATCCTCTAGAACTCTATTTTTTTTTTTTTTTTTTTTTTTTACTACTTATTATGTTTCTTAAAAAGACCTATGTGGGCAAACACTGGGGCTAAAATAGAATCTGGATTATTCTCAGTATAATCATTTGCAAGATATGTGATTACTGAAATTCAGTGAATGTATTCATTCTTTTAAAAAAATTAAATTATCAACACTCAAACACAAATACTGTGAGAACTAAAACAGAATATAGATAAGAAGAGTCTTTAAGTTACTAATGCATCTAAAGTATTATTTAACGAAGATTGAAAAACTGTGAACATCAACCCCAAATAGCTTTAAGATTTACCTAGTATCAGAAGTCTAATAGTAAAATCTATGAGGTATTACCTTCTTATTATTTATATGCTATATTGCAATTGAAATTCATGATAGCAGTGAATGTGGAAAAAATTATTACACCCATTTTTATCCCGAAGTTATAATTTATCCTCTGCAACTTTTGCAGTGAAGAGTTTTATCTTTTCTTCTTCTAAATTATGAGATGCCTGAACACAAATAAACTGTGCAAAGAATCAGTAGCCTGGAAATTGCATAGCTGAATGATTTATTATGTTTAGCTTTTAATAGCAGTATATGAACTTGGAGTATATTTTTTCAAAGTACATATAAACAGGTCAATTCGTCAGGGTAAGGATGGAGACAATGCTGGAGATACTTCCTACTGAGGGTGGTAAGAGGTGAAGGACTGACTGGCATTTTAAACAGCAGAAGTAGTCCTTGTTATCTGACTTGCCCAGGGGTGTTAGATACAAGCTCAGTAGCAAATATCCCTCCTACAGGACTCCGGAACTTTGTAAAGAGTTTCTGTTCAAAATCCAACAGAACATACAAATTATTTACAGAAAAATATTAAACCAAGTGAAAACAAAAGAAGCAATGGGAAGAAGTCTTGAGGAGTCTTGCCATGAAATATATTTCTTATATAGCCTAGTATGTTATGAAAATCAAAGGGCTAAAAATAGATCACAAATAAGTTAGATAAAAGTTATGTCCAGAGTTAGAAAAAGGAAAGTGACACTAAATCTGCTTTGAAGATTCGTGGTTGGGAGATGAGTTAAGATAAACATAGAACTTAGGTAAAATGTGGAATATATTGTTTGATGCTATAATGATGCAGTAGAGGGTCAAGCCATTGCTTCACACTCCTGGTAAAGGAGATTCATATTGTGTTTTGCTGCTCAACTTTTTGACTCCTTCAAAAATCCGTAGTTTCGGCAAGATTAGTGAATGAAGGGCATTGTGAAATATAACAGAGGAACTACCGCACTTTGAAAATAATTCCTAACACAACTGATCCTACGCTGGGGTTCATATTTAAAGAAGGTATGGTTTTGTCCATATATGAAATGAGCCACAGAAGCATCGCAGATGCATTGATTCTTCTGAGATCTGTCCCTTTTGTCTATATGGGAGCCTCACATAGCTTTATTTTAGAACAGGACTTAGAAGCATGGCAGGTCCTGCTAGGCTGAACTGGCTTGTATACTCACCTGTTCTTCATCAGCTGAAGTTCAGCTACATTTCTAGAACCAGTTTAAATTCTAAGACCTTTTCCTAAGCACTTCAGCACACACTGATATTTTTCCTCAGAATACTTAAAGTAGTTATTACATCACCAGAAAAAGAGCAATTTATTATTGGTAGACTTATATTCTTGTGATTTCACAAATTTTAAAAATGCTGAGATTTCATCCAATAAAGCCATGAATATACCATCCTATGTAAACACCAAGAAAGCTAGACCTAAATTTTCTCACTAGCGATGTAACGCTCTAGAAAAGGTTCTGGCTTGTCCATGCAAGACTTTTCTGTAGCACTAAGCTGGATAACTTATACAAAAAAAAAATCTACATCGCATAGTGTTTGTTGAATGAATACATTTATTAAGTATAAAATCATCACAATGTTACAGTCAATATGGAATTATTAAATATACATATATGTAAATGCACACACTGATTTGGAATAGGATAATTTCACTCCTTGAGAGTTGTCAAATGACACTCTAACCCTCTGTATTTCTGACAGTAATTTATAATACTCAAAATGTGATTGGGAGTATAATACTTTAAAAAAGAATAGCTATGATGAACAGACATTCTCTCACTATGTAAAGTGAAGGACTGATCTTACACTAGGATTTAGAGAAGCACTGGGATAGGTGGTATTGATCACAGAGTCTGGGCTAGGCTTATGATAGCTTTAGAAGCATGTCATGTATTCGTTACAGAGGCAAGAGTAACATCGGCCTTAAAAGTGTGTTCACAGGAGTAAGTCTAATGCTGAATAGTTGACTTGCAAAGTATAAGGCTGTCACTGATTGGTTGCTCTTAGAATTATGCTTACTAAACTGAGTTGTTTATTAATTAGATGTTAAAACCAGTTCTCAGGTTTAAATGTTACTCTGATTACGGAAATAAATACACTTATTAGACATGTTTAAAACCGATTTTGAAGGTTGCTTCTTACGATGGTTATAGAACAATCAGTCTCTGTCTAAGTGTGTTGGGACCTTTTTTTTTTTTTTTTTTTTTTTATGATGGAGCCTCACTCTCTTGCTCAGGCTGCAGTTTAATGGTGCGATCTCAGCTCACTGTTATCTCCACCTCCCAGGTTGAAGCCATTCTCCTGCCTCAGCCTCCTAAGTAGCTGAGATTGCAGGCGCACGTCACCATGCCCGGCTAATTTTTGTATTTTTAGTAGAGATGGGGGTTTCTCCATGGTGGTCAGGCTGGTCTCAAACTCCTGACCTCGTGACCCACCTGCCTTGGTGACTTTTTAATATTTTCAGTCCCTCACTGGTCTCACTGCAACTAAGTCTACATGAGAGAGCAACAAAGTTTATTCAGATTTTCACTACTATTGATAACTCTTCTTTAAAAAAGGTTTTAATTAACAAAATTTGTACATATTTATGGTATACAACATGGTGTTTTGATGTGTGAATATGTTGTAGAATGGCTAAATCAAGAAATTAAATATACACATTGTCTTACATGCTTACCATTTTTGTGTGTGTGTGTGGTAAGAGACTTTAAAATCTACTCTTTTAGCAATTTTCAAATAGACAATGTATTGTTATTAATTATAGTCACCATGATGTAAAACAGGTTGAATCATTGATTATTCTTGAAGACAAAATGTTGTTTCACAGATTTTCAGTGCTCATGTTGAGCAACATGATTTCATCCTGTTTTCATCTTTGAGTCATTTGGAAACATTTGTAAGGACAGTACCTGCATAGTAGCATTTAGCAATCTAAAAAACAATTGTGTCAACAAATTTTACTAAAATATCATGAGACTGCCAAAGTCTGAAACCATAACCTAGTATTTCCCAAACCTGAACAAGAAAACTTGAACAGAAAAAAAGTCTCAACCACTCTAACAATCTATCTAAAACAATCAGATTGCTTTTTCTTTCAGCATAGATTTCTCCATTTGGTATTTAATGTTAACCCAAATTGATCAAGAAGTGCTAGCAATGGTGTAAACATGCCAGCAGCCGCCCACTCATTTCTCAGGCCTTTGGCCTTGTACTAGGAGTTACTTCAATCATCAGCTCCCCTGAGTCTTGGGCATTCAGGCTCAGAATGAATTACACCACTGGATTTCCTGGTCCTTCAAGTTACAGAGAGCGTATCATGGGATTTCTTGGCCTCTAAAATCACATGAGCCAATTCCCACAATAAAACTCTTCTGATATATCTATACATATATTATATAAAAATACCTATATGTATTATATAAATGCATATCCATCAAGACATATATAATTAGACAGATAGATGATATATGTAACAAGGATTTTGGTATAAACCTTTTTTAAAGATATGGGGTCTCTCTATGTTGCCCAGCCTAGACTCAGACTCCTTAGCTCAAGTGATCCCCCTAACACAGTCTCCTGAGAAGCTGGGACTACATGCATGGCCACTGCACCTGGCTAAGTGTTACACATTTTATAAAAATATGTCTGTTATTTTTATTTTTATTTAACTTTTATTTTCAGTTCAGGGGTGCAAGTGCAAGTATGTTATATAGGTAAACTTGTGTGTCATGGGAGTTTTTTGTACAGATTATTTTGTCATCCAGTTATGAAGCCCAGAACTCATTAGTTATTTTTCCTTATACTCTCCCTTCTCCCACCCTTCACCCACTGATAGGCTCCAGTGTGTTGATCCCCTCTACGTGTCCATGTGTTCTCATCTTTTAGCTCCCACTTATAAGTGAGAACATGTGGTATTTTGTCTTCTGTTCCTGCATTAGTTTGCTAAGGATAATGGCCTCCAGCTTCATCCATGTTCCTTCAGAGGACACGATCTTTTTTTCTTTTCTTTTTTTTTTTTTTTTTAATGGCAGAACAGTATCCCATGGTGTATGAATCTGTTTTCATACTACTATAAAGAACTGCCCAAGACTGGGTAATTTATAGAGGAAAGAGGTTTAATTTACTCATAGTTCAGCATGGCTGGGGAGAACTCCGGAAACTTACAATCATGGCAGAAGGCAAAAGAGAAGCAAGGCACCTTCTTCACAAGGCAGCAGGAAGGAGAAGTGCTGAGCAAAGGGGGACAAGTCCCTTATAAAACCATCAGATCACATGAGAACTCACTCACTATCATGAGAACAGCATGGGGGAAACCATTCCATGATTCAATTGCTTCCACCTGGTCTCTTCCTTGACACATGGGCATTGTGGGGATCATGGAAATTATGGGGATTACAATTCAAGATGAGATTTGGGTGGGGACACAAAGTCTAACATATCATTTTATATGTACCACATTTTCTTTATCCTGTCTACCACTGATAGTCATAAAAATATGGTTAATATCTTCCTAGGAAAAGACTGAAGAAAGAGTAACTCATTTAGAATGTCAGTAGAAAGAGAAGGAAAAATGGAAGTATTCTAATGGATGCTATAGAGAAGTAATGAAACACACAGTAGGCATGAGTGGTTTTCAAAATATGTGAGCATAAATGACATAAAGAGTTTTCAAAGTTAAAGATTTTGGACACAGTATTCAGAATTGAGTCCTTAGAAAGTCAACTGAAGTGGTTAACTATTGAATTTTGAATTATTGTTGCATTTATTTTTATAAGCTCTTTTATAATTTTGGTATGTCTGAAGTACCCAAAATGGCAAGTTTTTTTTCAAAGTCAATTTTCTAACTTTTACCAATTTAAACCAATATTTATCTTTAAAATTTTTTTATTTTAAGTTCCAGGGTACATATGCAAGATGTGTAGATTTGTTACCTGGGTAAACATGTGCCATCGTGGTCTGCTGCACAGACTATCCCATCACCTAGGTATTAAGACCAGAAACCATTATCTACTCTTCCTGATGCCCAGTATTAATCTTTATCACACAACCTTATATAGGCATAGAATTGTTAACAAAAGAAGACATATTATCATTGATATAAGAACCAATGACAAACAGGAAAAAGGGCATTATGTTCAATCTAATATAGGTGCCTAAAGAGGATGTCTCAAGTTCCCTAACTAAAGACAATCTAGGAGGGACCTGTATGATGATCAACATCCCAAGAGTTATTTATGCCTAAATATGGACTAAAGAAAATTAACCTACAGTTGCCAATTTACAAGGCAAAGTGTGCTCATGATTGTTTTGTATGAGACGCGATGAAAAGTTGATTAATTGCCTTTGCACAAATGGGTTATCTGTTAAATGGATAGTCAATCATTAGTCCTCAGAACAATTGGGATTAGTTGGAGATTTATTAGGCCTGTTTTCCATAGAACACTCCCTTGGACATTCAGCAGACACAAAAATATCTGAGATAAAGGAAACAAAGACATAAAAACCGTAAGACAACACTTTGTGAAAATGGTTAAACAAAAGCAAAATAAAAGCAAGCAGCAGAAAAATAAGCCAATTAATGGCAATAAAAAAGTAATGAAATTGCAAATCTACAAACCCGAAGAATCTGGTATCCTTATATTGAGACAAATTTGACTGGAGTAGTTTACATGAATGACACATTCTAACAAAAGTTATAATACAGTTTCACAAAATTTAAGTCCATTTTTTAAATAAAATGTACACTTCCAATCCAAAAGTTCTAATTACACAAATGCCTTATAGAAATTCTTAGATTTAGTTGAATTGTGCACATTTTATTATTTAGATCTAAAAACACAAAGTTCTATTTGCTTACAAATTTTAGGCTAATAAAACAAGAATCACTAACAAGATATTTACAAGATATCAATAATTTTATTGAGACAGGCAGGACAGCAAATCTGAAGAAAAGGAATTTGGGCCTAGAGACCCATTGAGCATACCTGCTGGTCTGAGTGTTCCATAAAATGCTGCCAAATGAAAACTTTCAAACAACCAAACTAGAATTTCCAGAATTGTCCGAGGATGAGCCTCAAACTTAAAACCAAAAAAAAGTGGGGGGGGAACAAAGTTGAATTTAGTACCTACATAAGTAAAAATAATACATTGTTGGTCTAGCAGAACCTTATCACCAAACTGCTTATATAGAATCATGGAAAGAGTTTGTCCTTGCTTGAGTTGGTCATAGAAAGGAAGCAGGTTGACTACAGCCTTAGAAGTATGCTTGATATTGGTTATAGAGCCATTATTTGGTTGACATTAGTCTTAGCAACGTGTTCCCTGGAGTAAGTCTGATGCTGGCAGTTTAGATACTAAAGTATGAGGCTGGCTGTAACTAAATTTAGGTGTCTTTCAGAAGTATGCTCACTGATGTGAATTAATATAGATCAATCAGAAAAAATGCAGAGCATTTCTGGTGTTTATTTGTTACCATGGTTATATAACTAAAGTATATTGCTTAAATGTGTTAAAGCCAATTTTGGTGATTGTATGTAACTATGGCTAAAAAGCAATCACTCTTATCTTAGAAGGGTGGGAAATTTTTGAAATAATACAAATAATATTCTATAACTTGCTGCATTAATAAGTACTTTTTGCAGAAGTCATTATATATTACTCCTGGTGAACTTTCAACACTACTTTGAATAAGCAATTAATTAATCTGGTGTTAATTACTATTATTATGAAGGTTTTAAAATAATATTGACATTTTACATAAAGAGCTTTTGTAGAAAATGGGCAATTATATTTAAGCCTTCAAGTGAAAATAAAACATCATAAATTTTTATAAGTTCTGGTAAGCAAATTATGTGCTCTACAAATCTGCTTATGTCTTAAAATAATAGGTATATTGAAAACCTAATTTATTTCTTTCTGACTTCCCAGTAGTTCTGTATTTACTGTACCATAAAGCTTCTTCACACAAACACAGATTTGGAGAAAAAAAAAGAAAAATATGTGAGGTTTACCCTTTAATAATTCTTGAAAAAAACCAAAAATCTGTACATTGTTACTGTGCTATTCACAACTCAGTAACTCAAAACTGTTTACAATCACAAACTCTAATGTACTTTCACACACATTGAAAAAAATATGTTACACATTATTGCCACAAATATGAACTTTTTTCAGTGTATGTGAAAGTGCATTATAGTGGGCACTGATTAACTCTTTTTGGAATCTGTACACTATTCTTACTTTTGATGGTGATTCAAGTATAAACACTTAAAAATATGCATCTGTCATAAGTTTTTATTAATACAATGAGATGATTAATATTTATAGATATTTAAGTCTGTTGATAGTGATGACTTGGAAATGAATGGATTTCTCTACAAGTGATGCTGGCACATTGACTAATCATGTGGGAGAGGGGAATGGGGCAATAAGATTTCTACCTAACAACAAACAAGGAGGAACATTTATGTATGTAGATCCAGCTATAACATTACAAAAAAAAAATGGCTAACAATCATCAATAGTAGCATGAGTTTATATCTTCAATATCTTCTCATATATATTAAAATAAAAAATTATAGATAGAAAACTTAATAAAACCTATAAATATGAAAACAAACGATAAAAAATAAATGGTCCATAAATGTATTAAAATGTTAAATTTCATAAATGCTTAAAAATAACAAATAAAACAGTAATGAATATCTTTTTATACTCTAAAAGTTAAATCATGTAAAAACGATGAAGACTATGGAAGTACATATTCTCATAAATGTTTGTCTTTTGATAGAAATTTTCTTGAAAGTGGTTTTGTAAAATTCATCAAAAATCTTAAAATGTGTGCATTGTGAGTCCAAGTCCAATTTATTGAAATTGATTATTTAAAAATTATAATTCAGCATGTAAATTTATCTATAAGATAAACAAAGCAAAAATGTTTTAATAAAAAAATCTAAAGACCCTCTACATATACAACAATAAAATAGTGATTGCATATATTGGTAAGTAATACACATCAATTACACTTTACACTTTAAAAGATTAACTCCTGACAGGCAATTTAAAATAAAACAATAGTAACTTTAAAATGTTGCAAAATTATAGTAGGCAAATGCTAGTTTATTTAAGTTTTGAGGTAGGAAGTTTAAAATGGGATTCATATCAAAGTTAAAGAGAGTGAAAAGAATTGAAGTAATGACTTTAGAAAGGAGTCATTACCTTACTTATGTAGGTATAACTAATGGCTAAAACTGCAATAGAAGATGTGGTAAAGCAAAGAAAGAATCAATAATGAGATCATGTAAATAATTACAAATGTAGTGGCTGATTAAAAAGGAGAAAATTTTTTCTGCAGTGTTCAAACCTGTAAAGTATGAAGAATGAAAATAATATGCCTATATGCATTTTAGGTGATTTCCTATAGTAATGAATTTTTCTTCTAAGATGAGTTCTCTAGTTGAGTTTTTCCACCCTTTTGAAGACTTTAATGAAAAATAGATTACTAATTTCACACTAATTTCACACATTAATAGAATAAATTCTTTGTTTATATCATATAACTCTGGACTGCTGTAGATTTTAGACTTTCTTATGGTATAATTTTTTATTTTAAAGAGCAATGTGCACTAATTATGGTCTTGTATTGATTTGGCAGAAGTATCTGTAAATAATTACTTCTATCCACATAAAATATCTTAGTATTTTTCACATATAAAAAATGAGATAATGATAATGATAGGTCTTTTGAGGAATAAATGACCATTAAAACATAACCAAATGAAATTTACCTAACTAAATCTTGTGGTTTATGATCCATAATTTCTCATTATAGCCACTGTGGAAATTAGAGTAAGGAGATTAAAATCATATCTAGTCCTGCTCTTCTACCACTGCTATTTTAATAAAATTTCTTTTTATTACATATAATTCTATAAATGCTATGTTATAAATTAACAACTATTTGTAGTAATTATATTAGGCAGATAGTTTTCTAGGCTTCAAACTGAAGCTATCGTATTTAAGGACAAGTTCCAGACTCAGCCCTATGAATTTACCTTCACATACAGGTAATAGTTAATTATCTATTTATCATCCCAAAAGAAAATTATTAAATTTATTTAATAATTTATTATTATTAAATTAAATTATTAAGTTAAACAAAGCTTATTAAAGCAAATCCTCCTTAATTAAACCAGTTTAAGTAATAGCCCCTACACAAATAACCATCTTGACTTAGCATCAGTGTAAAATATTGCTCGGCAGGACGTGGTGGCTCACGCCTGTAATCCGAACACTTTGGGAGGTTGAGGTGGGTGGATCACAAGCTCAGGAGTTTGAGACCAACCGGGCCAATAAGGTGAAACCCCATCTCTACTGCAAATACAAAAATTAGCCAGGCATGGTTGCAGGAGCCTGTAGTCCCAGCTACTTGGGAGGCTGAGGCAGGAGAATTGCTTGAACTCGAAAGGCAGAGGTTGCAATGAGCTAAGATCATGTCATTGCACTCCAGCCTGAGTGACAAAGTGAGACTTCATCTCAAAAAAAAAAAAAAAAAAAAAATTCGTCAGCGGGTTTTTCTTCAGTGATCATAAGTGTAATTATTGATCACTGCAAAATAAATACAAATAAGATCTATTTACAAAGACAAAATGCAAATATTTTAAAAGATGCAGGATTTTCTGTCTGGGGTAGGACCCCCAGGAGACACGCAAATGACCCTAGGCCACAATCACTACTAAGGTCCCTTCCTCTGCTGCCTTCAAGTTGGGGAAGAATGGCAAATGCTGAGATTGCCTCAGAGCAGTGGTGGGCAGCCAAGGAGTGCCAAGCTGCCATCCACAGCCAACACTCAAGTGGAAGAGGAATTCAAACTTTCAGGGCATTGAGAGGGAGCATGGTTGCAACTCAGGATATTTAGGGGAACCGTATGACCCAGTAAGAGCCTACCAACTGACCAATACACCTTAGCAGCACCCACTGGATCATACCCTAAAGCTTACACACCAAAAATACCTCACTAATATACCCATCTGTGAAACCAAAGACAGGAAGTCAGCTATAAATAAAGACCCTGCACAAAGTTTCAGCCCTGTGAAAATATCCTGAAAGGAAGTCTATTGACTGTACTCAGTCTACTTTGCAGTTAAAGGAACACCTACCTGCATGTGGATATGAGAAAGAACCAATACAAGAACTCCAGTAACTCAAGTGGCTAGACTGTCCTCCAAACAAATAAGCTGGTTTTCCAACAAGGGTTCTTATCCAGGCTGAGGTGGCTGAAATGGTAGAAATAGAATTCAGAATATGGATAGAAACACAGATCATCAAGATTCAGGAGAAAGGCAAAACCCAATCCAAGGAAACTAGGAATCACAATAAAATGATACAGGAGCTGAAAGGTGAAATAGCCAGTATGAAAAAGAATCTGAAGGATCTGATGAAGCTGAAAAATACATGCAAGAATATCATAATGCAATCACAAGTATTAACAGCATAGTAGACCAAACTGAGAAAAAATATCTCAGAACTTGAAGATTGGCTCTTTGAAATAAGATAGTCAGACAAAAAACCAAAAATTTAAAATGAGCAGAAGCTCTGTAATATATGGGATTACATTAAGAGGCCAAATCTACAAATCATTGGTATCCCTGAAAGAGATGGGAGAGAAAGCAAACAACTAGGAAAACAAGTTTCAGGATAATGTTCATGGAAACTTCCCCAGCTTTGCTAGAGAGGCAAACAGTAAAATTCAGGAAATAGGGAAAAGCTTTGCAAGATTTTATACAAGAAGATCATCCCAAAGACACATAATTATTAGATTTTCTAGGTTAAAAAGAAAGAATGTTAAAGGCAGAAAGAGAGAAAGAGCAGGTCACCTACAAAGAGAGCTCGCATCAGGCTAATAGAAGACCTCTCAGCTGAAATCCTACAAGCCAGAAGAGACTGGAGAGATTGGAGGCCTATATTCAACATTCTTAAAGAAAAAAATTTTCAATCAAAAATGTTATATCCAGCCAAAGTAAGCTTCCTAAGCAAAGGATAAATAAGATCCTTTCAGATAAGCAAATGTTGACGGAGATAGTTGCCACCAGACCTGCCTTACAAGAGATCTTGAAAGAAGCACTAAATTTAGAGAGGAAAAACCTTTCCCAGCCAATATAAAGACACACTTAAATATGCAGAACAGTGACACTATAAAGCAACCACACAAATAAGCCAGCATAATAACCAGCTAACAACATAATGACAGGATGAAATCCACACATATCAATAATAACCTTAAATGTAAATGGGCTAAATATCCCAATTAAAAGGCACAGAGTGACTGGGCGTGGTGCCTCATGCCTGTAATCCCAGCGCTTTGGGAGGCTGAGGGGTGTGGATCACGAGGTCAGGAGATCAAGACCATCCTGGCTAACATGATGAAACCCCATCTCTACTAAAAATACAAAGTTTAGTGGGGTGTGGTGGTAGGCACCTGTAGTCCCAGCTGCTCATAAGGCTGAGGTAGGAGAATGGCGTGAATCCAGGAGGCAGAGGTTGCAGTGATCCGAGATCATACCACTGCACTGCAGCCTGGGCAACAAAGCAAGACTCCATTTCAAAAAAAAAAAAAAAAAAAAAGAAAAGACAAGACACAGAGCGTAAAGCCGGTCAAAAAAGCAAGATCCAATGGTATGCTGTCTTCTAAAGATCCATCTCACAGGTAATGACACCCATACACTCAAAATAAAGAGATGGAGGAAAGTCTACCAAGCAAATGAATTATTACAAAAGTAGGCATTACAATCCTAATTTCACACAAAACAGACTTTAATACAAAATAGATAGAAAAATACAAAGAAGAACATTACATAATGGTAGAAAATTCAATTCAACAAAAAGGCCTAACTATCTTAAATACAGACGCATCCAACATAGGAGCACCCAGATGTAAAAGAAACTATCAACAGAGTAAACAGACAAACTACAGAATGTGAGAAAATATTTACAAAGTTTGCATCTGAAAAACCTCTAATATCCAGCATCTATAAGAAACTTACAGAAATTTATAAGAGTAAAACAACCCCATTAAAAATTGGGTAAATCATATGAACAGATACTTTTCAAAAGAAGGCATACATGCTTCCAAAAAGCATCTGAAAAAAATCTCAATATTCCTGATCATTAGAGAAATGTAAATCAAAACCAGAATGAGATAGCATCTCACATCAGTCAAAATGGCTAGTACTAAAATTTCAAAAAATAACAGATGCTGGTGAGGTTGCAGAGAAAAGGGAACACTTATACAGTGTTGGTGGGAGTGTAAATTAATTCAACCATTGTGGAAATCAGTATGGTAATTCCTCAAAGAGCTAAAAACAGAAGTATTATTTGACCCAGAAATCCTATTAGTGGGTATATGCCCAAAGGAATATGAATCATTCTACCATACATGAGTATGCTCATTCCAGTACTATTCACAGGAGTAAAGACATGGGGTAAACCAAAATGCCCATCAATGGCAGATTGGAAAAAGAAAATGTGGTACATTGACACCATGGAATACTATGCAGCCATAAAGATAATGAGATCATGTCTTTTGCAGTAACATAGATGGATATGGAGGCCATTATCCTTAGCAAACTAATGCAGGAACAGAGAACCAAATACCTCATGTTCTCACTTATAAGTGGAAGCTAAATGATAACTCATTAACACAAAAAGGGAAACAACAGACAGTGGGGCGTATTTGAGGGTAGAGGTTTGGAGGAGGGAGAAGAGCAGAAAAAATAGCTACTATGTACTAGGCTTAGCACCTGGGTGCCAAAATAATCTGTACAACAATCCCCTGTGACACAATTTTACTTACATAACAAACCTGCATATCTACCTCCGAACTTAAAATAAAAGTTTAAAAAAAAATTCATAAATTCATGAAAGCAGATAATGGCTGAAAAATACAGACAATCCCATTGAAAGATGAGGATCTGCTAGATTTAATTCAATTAATAAAGAACAGAATCTTTTATAAATTGAACTAGAGAAAAGTCAAAATAAAAATTATTTAATTATCCAGAAGATTGGGAGGAGCCTAGAGAAAATGGTTAAATTGACTGAATATTTTTAAATCAATATTTTAATACTCTTGTTGTAAAATTCAGCATTAAGTGAAAATTACATTATGTTATCATAAAACTTTCTTGTAGAATAATCCCGAGAGGCAAAACACAATACTAAATTGTTTCAACAAGAAATAATTTCAATTTTCATTTTATTTAAATTTGAGATTTAGATAAAGATAGCATAAACAATTTTATAAATCCTTATATGTTTTTCAAAGTAAATTTCTGAATAAATTCTGTTTTTCACTATTTACCATGTGTTTTTATTTTAGGTGAACTTAAAGCTTTTATTATTATCAGATAAACTCAACTTCTCTAGTCTTATATAATCCTGCTATCAACTTTCTATTATCACTCTAATATATTGTAAAGCAAATAGAGATTTTTGTATTAATTAGAACAATTAATAATATATAAGATATAAAATCACCTAGAAAAGACACATTGAAAATGCTGACTTTGTAAAAAAAAATTTGGTATCTGACATAAAAGAATAAAGTGTCATTTTCTTTAAATATTTACACAGTCACAAATTTAAATAGAAAAATAATTTATATTCTAAAAATGAATTTATTTTGAAAACTGACCAATTAACTTAGGTAAATCATTATGTATTATTCGTTTTTGCAGGCAATGTGGCTATGGCAATGAATAAAGCAGACCCTACTCCTGGAGAGCTTATCTTGTAAAATGAAGCAATTTATTTATGTTCTTAGTTTCAGATAAGGAAGGCCAAAAACATAATATTTATATATGGTTGAAAATTATTGAAAATTACTAAAAATGAATGTTAATTAAAGATATATTAAAAGTTTACAAATTAAGCAAAGATAAAATTAAAACCTAAAGAATGAAAGAATTTTGTTACTACTCTAAACCATAAAACCAGAAGTGAGGTACAAATACATTTATAAAAATTTATTATTTATTTGTGAATTCATGAACTCATCTGAAATATAAGGTCAATTTTTTAATTGTATGTAATTCATACAATAATGTCTTTTTAATTCCTAAATAAGTTAGATTAGAGTAAGAATATTTTTAACACAAATGAGACCCTGAAAATGTGTTCTATTAGGAAAATAAATGTTTCCTCGGCAACAAAAATTTTGTTCAGGAAACAGTTTAACATATAATAGGCTTCTTTCACTTACTGTTATGCTTCTCAGAACTAAAAACTTGAAAAGTTCAATTTAAGGACCTTTATTAGAAGTTCATTATAATAAACTAAATATCATTATTCATACAAAATAAGTACTGAAAAATGTGGCATATTTGTTTGCTAGAACCACTGACCAGTTTCTTTGATAGCTAGTACATTACTTTTTGGAAAAACATGATGAACACATATAGTGTTTTATGGCCGACCCATATATTGTAAAGACAAATTTTCATTTTTCAGGTAATGTACTAAAATTGTAAAGGATTGGAAGATGATTTTTTTATATAGAAGACTGAAGTTTTGGTTTGTTTGGTTATTTCTTCCCAGTCAATTAGTTAAATGTGACAATAAACTTCCGAGCATCGGGTCTTCTGGCCAGATTTGCACATTGATATTTGAATCATATATTGCACACTTGTATGTTGATCAACTATATTAAATACTGAGATCTAAGGAATTTCAAATAACATTTGCATTTATTTGGAGCCTAGAACTTAGCTTTACTCTTAAATATCTATTCAAAGTTATCATGCTTATAAATAATATAAAAAATAATTTGTATCCATGCTTTTCAGTAATTGCTCTTATGTCTCAGTTGCATATTCTATGTATGTCATTAATACATTTATCCTTATTTATTGTACACCATTTGGAAGGCTCTGCCTTAGCTCGAAAATACTAGATATGGCATACTCTTAAAGAGATAGTAAATATCATTATCTTTTATCTTTCAAAATTCTAAATTTAGTGAAACATAAGTTACAAGCCAAAAAGTGGACATCAAATGTCACCGCATTACTGACAAAGCTAATTAAAAGATTTGTCTTTATGTGAGTAGCCTAGTGGTCTGACCATTTTTACCATAATAAGACAAATTTATCCACCTAATCACTTGCACAAAGGAACAAATATAAAGTGATCTCCACGAGATAGAGCCTGTTAGTCTCAGTTTACAGTATCCCAAATAGCAGACAGAACACACCATTATTAACCAGGCTCATCTGAAAATTTAAAAGATGAAGAAATGTAATACAACGTCAGTTTCTTCTCCTAAATTAACTCCACAGATGTATCTTCACTGCTTAAGGAAAGTGAAATGATTCTTCTTAGGAGTGGAAAATTTTCCCCTCTATGTAATCAAATAAAAGTATGGGATAGTTTTCTTCTAACATTTTTCTTATTTTCTCTTCTTTTCCCTTCTTTTCTCCTTCCTTCTTTCCTTCCTTCCTTCCCTCCTTCCTTCCTTCCTTCCCTCCTTCCTTCCTTCCTTCCTTCCTTCCTCCCTCCTTCCCTCTCTCCCTCTCTCTCTTTCTTTCTTTCTTTCCTCTGTCTTTTTTTTAAGAGACAGACTGGGTCTCACACTGTTGCTCAGGTTGGAGTGTGGTAGCACAATCATAGCTCTCTGCACCCTCGAACTTCTGGTTTTAAGCATTCTTCATGTCTCAGACTCCCTAGTAGCCAGGACCCCAGATGCATGTCACCATGCCTACCTAACTTTATTTTTTTCATTTTTGTAGAGACGGGTTCTTACTATGTTGCCCAGGCTGGTCTCAAACTCCTGGCCTCAAGCTATTCTCCAGCTCTGGCCTCCCAAAATCCTGGGATTACAGGTATGATGCCTGGCTCCTTCTAACAATTTGAATATATAATTTACCTGGGTCCCTATGGGGTCTGTAAAACTAAGTGAAGAAGAATTTTATTTTGACAAAATGAATACATTTTATTGTATAGGTATTGTTTTTCAAATCCATGCCTATGTCATTGTGATTAATAAAATATAAACTCCTTTAAACGCATTCAAAATTGTAGTAGCTTTCGACGTAGTGCATTTTTTCTATCAATAGATACTAAAAGTCCAACTACTATCCTTCAGATATTCATAATACTTTGTGTCATTAAAAAGTGTTTGTTATACTAAAAATATGGAATATAAAATAATTTGTTTTCATGTATAACTTTTTGAAGTACTGACCTGAATCTTGCCATTCTAGTTCATCTATGTTTGCTTTTACCTGAATTGTGCCATTCTAGTTCATCAATGTTTGCTTTTTTAATTTGTAGTGTAAGAATCATTCACAGAAATTTTAAAATCAAACCACAAATAATGACTCCATAAAATATGACATTCATAATAAATGTTTCATATTTTCTAATTTTAATGGTCACCAATGCTCTTTTCTCCTGGTGGCCTCTTTAACTGACCTCTATCTGAACTAAGTCTAACCTAGGTTCTCTGACTCTTTAAGGTGGAAGAAAAACTAGACATAATTCAATTCCCTTATGTTTATTAATAGAGAGGTAATATAGAGTTGTGGTTAAGAACATGGAATTTTGGAAAGGTTGACAGTCAAGATCTGAATTTCAACTCGACCATAATTTAACCTCTTTGGTCTCAGCTTCCCCATCTTAGGTCAAGATAATAATAATACCAATCTTTTAAGATTATTGCAAAGATACATATATGTAAAGGGATAGGAACAGTGTCTGGCATTTAATAATAATGCTATAAATAAAACTAAGCTCCAAGGAAGTTAAATATCTTGCTGAATTTCACAAAACAAGTTCAAATCCAGGTTATGTAACAATAGTGCAATTTGTTTGGAATCATTTTCTTACACACATTTTAACCACAAACTTCTTAAGATTTATTTCTGCCTTATGTCTAACGTAACTATTAAATGTTTTCTAACTCAGGGCCTTAAAAATTGATTTAATGCAGTGCTATATTTCTTTAAGTGATGGTTCTTCTCCTGAAAAAGGATCAAATATTCTAAACAAATCAGTGTAAACATTTTATAATATATTCTAACTTTTTGATACTGCAATGAAACTTTTATATTTGATATAATTTATTAATATATTGAATGGTGTTAATTTTAGTTCATTGATACTTTTGTTCCTGATTTATTTTTATTGAACTATATATTGTAACATCTTTGATGTTCTTTTTTTCTACTGAGTCTTTAGTTTCAGATATCTGAGAATTCAGAGAGGAATAAGCAAGTAAAATGTTTGGAATGTTACTATATATTCCTCCCACAGACTGTAAGTTCCCTAACTGAATATATCTCTTCTCATTGCTAGCGCATACCTCGGAAAATTTTAAACTTCTGCTCATGGCTGGTGTTAAAAAAATAATGGTGATATGTATTTTTTTAAAAGACTGCATTGCCAATGGTAGAATTTTATTTTCTAAAAATTAAAAAATTATTTAAAATTTAATTTTTTAAATTAAAAAATGGGTTTCTAACAAAAGAAGAGAGGACTTCCAAAAATAAATATGTTTAGCAGGGAAATGCTGTCCAAGGGAGATTTTCATTTATATATGTGAGAGAAGAATAAACAACTGTATACTTGATTGCATTGAACAGCATTAAGTGTTACTTCCATTATAATGAAGAATTTGTCACTAAGCCTAAAGAAAAATGAATAACAAAGTATGTTGGAAAGTATATATAAAATCTTTCTATAGAAAGAAATTCAATGAGTAATAAAACAAGAGTAATATTTTATCACACATGAAGTACCTTCTCAAGATAGTCTTTCTGGTATTACAAACTAGATATAGCCAAAAAATAAATAAAATTAAAAATTACATGTTTAAAGTAAACACAGAAAGAAATTTGACTATATTGTAACAGGATCTAATGCTAAAATTATGAAAATACTACCCTCTATAAAAATTCATAAATGAGGACAAAATTTTTGTCAAGCTCATGAAAAAAATTCATTGATATAAATATACATATACATTTACAGACTACTCAGTCAGACCAAAAATAAGAATGATTATTTTCATACATGAAACCTAACAGATAACACTCAGTAAGGTGGAGAATGTTTAACTATATTATCCTTTGCAAGCCTTATACTTCTAGAGAGAGAATATCAGATAAAAATTTAACTCATTTCGCTAATAGTTTTATCTCTCTGAAGATAGTAAAACCAATTATCATGTCTCTAGTTAGAATTATGGCTCGATTTATTTCCCTATTCAACTATTATTGTGGTGCAATCGAGTAAAGATGTTGGGCTCTGTTCCCAGCCTTAGGAGGGAATCATGCTTCCAAACCAATCTTAGTTGTCTCTTACCCTTTGTCAGTAACTTTATTAAGTAGGGACACATGGCAAATTTCTGGGTATGAGATATGAAGAGGAGCTGGTACTTAAGCTTCTCTAAAAGCATTTCCTTGATTTTCCAAAAGAGGCAATACAGTATAAAGAAAACTAATTATAGCTACAATTAATTCTTCTGATTCTTGATCAAATCAAACAAACATATACAGAAATAATTAGAACCTGAGAATATGACGCCTGGAGGTCCTACATCTACCTTTTCAAAATAAGGGCAGTTTAAAGAAAGATGAATACAATGACCTGAAAATGGTAGACAAAATAGATAAAGAAAGCATGTCTTTAGTGATACAATATTTCTAAATAACCAATATTTAATTTCCCTCTCTTTGAATTGTGGATTATAGGAGGTAAAATATAGATCTTTCATACTAACTCAATAAATAACAGAATTTGTACTTATTTGGAGAATATAGCATTTGACAAATTGATAGTCAAAAAAAACTTTGAAGATGCAAATAGATGAATATAGAAGATAAGTTGGATAACAAATTCATACCAAAAAAAGTTTCATAAGATTTGACTAGTCCAAGCAGTATGCAAAATGCCAAAGTTTACATATGTATTACATATATATACACAGTCATATATAATTATAGATTTGCACGTATATGTGTGAGTGTGTGTGTATACATATATATGTGTAGTGCTTATTTATCTAGCTGCACACAGCTAGATAAATAAACACTATAAAAGCACTTATAATCAACTGGAAAACACATAGGTAAACAATGTATAGAATAAATAGAAGATATCTACATCCTCTTTATAACAGTGAGAATCAAAGCATTATACAACATACTTTCAGGAATTCAAATATAAACCTATTAGGATAAAACATTTTGTTAATGTTTTACTCTGAAGAAAACTTTTTAAATCTTTTTCAAAGTTCTATTATGGTGTATGCTCAGCAATAGAGTAACAAAATATATGGTCCCTGTATCTTTCACATTATTTCGTGAAAGCAGAAACTTGCTTAGATAGGTATCATAAGGACCAGATAAAAGCTGAAATTGCACGGTAAGAAATATATCAAAGGCGAATCCGCTTTAGATTCCTAGAAATATAGTGCTGCAAGAATATATGCACTTAGTTTTTTGACTTTTTAGAGCTTTTTAGTTTTTATAGTTTCATTAATATTCAGAGTATATAATAAAAACCTAATTTTGCATATCTGCTTTAACACTTTGTTTACAAAATGCTCACAAATATGACTTTAAACAAGTGGATGTGTTTGTGTGTTTTTATCTTAGAAGTAGAGACATCTGTATGGCGATTCCTCAAAGACCTAGAACTAGAAGTACCATATGACCCAGCCATCCCATTACTGGGTATATACCCAGAGGATTATAAATCATGCTGCTATAAAGACACATGCACACGTATGTTTATTGCAGCACTCTTCACAATAGCAAAGACTTGGAATCAACCCAAATGTCCATCAGTGACAGACCGGATTAAGAAAATGTGGCACATATACACCATGGAATACTATGCAGCCATAAAAAAGGATGAGTTTGTGTCCTTTGTAGGGACATGGATGCAGCTGGAAACCATCATTCTCAGCAAACTATCGCAAGAACAAAAAAACAAACACTGCATGTTCTCACTCACAGGTGGGAACTGAACAATGAAATCACTTGGACTTGGGAAGGGGAACATCACACACTGGGGCCTATTATGGGGAGCGGGGAGGGATGGCATTGGGATTTATACCTGATGTGAATGACGAGTTGATGGGTGCTGACGAGTTGATGGGTGCAGCACACCAACATGGCACAAGTATACATATGTAATAAACCTGCACGTTGTGCACATGTGAAAAAAAAAAAGGAAAAAGAAAATAAATTTCAAGTTTATGTATACTGAATCCTCTGATCTCTTAACCTTGACTAATAATCCATGTAATAGATCATATCCCTATAATCACAGTAATAAATTTTACATATTGCCATTTAATTTTATTCTGGAAACTTAATTTAATTATAATAAGTTGGTTGTTTAAGAGAAGTGATGAAGGATAAAAAGATGGGAGTCAAATATTTAATAGCCTAGAGAGAAACTCTAAGCTAATAAATTTAATAGCAATATAAACTAATCAAAAGAAGGGCAGCATATTTAAGATAATTAAGCAATCAGGATCTTAGGTCAATTATTCTCTTAGATTTAATTACTATCTTCAGGAAATTACCAGTTAACACAAGGACCTGCAGTCCTCTTAACTCAGAAATTCTTATGATATAATTTAAACTAATTATTTTTGTTGTAGATTGGCAAAAATATACCAAACTCCGAATTTGTGTGTGTGTATGTGTGTTTCTGCTGTTGTTTATATGTGTGAATCTCTCTAAACCTCACATAAACGATTATTCTTCCTTTCTTATTCACAAAATAAATTTGCTATTGATGCAGAGATCAGATAAATGATATTAATATTAGTCATCATGTACATGTATATGTGTTATATATGCACAAATATAATCATTCTTTCTATGCAGATAATACGTATACATATATATGCATGTGCACATATATTTTATATATATATATGTAGAAACTCATATGGTTATATAGAGAAAACAATGTTATAGATGCCTTGATATTGTACAGAAAAAAATAATTGTGCATTGGGTTTACCCCACAACACAGTAAAACGTAGTCAATAGTTATTTGTGAATTTTAAATTAACACACTTCCATTCTCCAAGCTAAAATATTCCTACTTCTTTTTATTTACTTTTAAGAATTGAGAGATGGAAACTCTTAACAATTACCCTGAGTACCCTTTCGTTTTATATTGCACTGTCCAGTATGGTAGTCATTAGGCACATTTGGCACTTGAAATGTGCCAGGTCAAATTGAGATATGCTGTAAGTGAAAATACAGCCTTGATTTCTAATATATAGTGTGAACAAAAAAGAATTTAAGGCCGGGCGTGGTGGCTCATGCCTGTAATCTCAGCACTTAGGGAGGCCGAGGCAGGCGGATCACGATGTCAGGAGATCGAGACCAACCTGGCTAACACGGTGAAACCCCGTCTCTACTAAAAATACAAAAAATTAGCCAGGCATGGTGGTGGGCGCCTGTAGTCCCAGCTACTGGGGAGGCTGAGGCAGGGGAATGGTGTGAACCCGGGAGGCGGAGCTTGCAGAGCCGAGATCGCCCCACTGCACTCCAGTCCGGGCGACAGAGCGAGACTCCGTCTCAAAAAAAAAAAAAAAAGGAATTTAATAGTTCATTGGTATTCTATATTGAATACATATTAAAATATATTAACATTGTATTGTATAAATTATTAAAATTAATTTCAAAGGTTTCTTATTTTATTTTTAAATATGGCTCCTAGAAAATTTAAAATTATATACATGGCTCAGATTGGGGGATCACACTATCTTTCTATTAATCAGCACTGTTCTACATGGTCTACTTAATGTTAGAGTAAACACGCAGTGGATATAAAATAAATTCGGGATCAAAAGTGTAAATGTAAATACAATTGTTTAATTAGCCGGCAAAAGAGTATGCTGTTTCCAATTGTATATCCAACCATCTCCTTAAAAGTCAATATTCCTTATTCATTAATCAACAGTAAAATGTTATTTAGAGTCCAGAGCTACTAACCATCAATTGGTAGACAAATGACATGGTTACTTAAAATAATTGTGTAGCTTTTCAATTAGTTCTTAGAAAATCAGCATCAAGGAGAAATGGGGGATGTGGTAGACATAATAATGACCCCTGCCAAAGATGGCTGTGTCCTAATTTCCAGAACCTGTGAATATGTTATGTTACATGACAAGGAGGAATTAAGGTTGCAGATGAAATTAAGTTAGCTGATTGCCTAATCAGCTTACCTGTTTACCTGGGTGGGTCAAACGTAATTAAAAGAGTCCTTAAAGTAAAAGAAGGAAGGAGAAGAGGAGAGAGAGATTTGAAGTTTCTGCAATTGAAAGTGGAAGGAGCGGTCTAAAGCCAAGGAATGCAGGTGGTCACTAAATACTGAAAAAGGAAAGGAAAGGATTTTCCCTAGTGCCTCCAGAAGGAATACAGTCCTGCTGACACCTTGATTTCAATTCATTGAGACACATTTCTAACTTTGGATCTTCAGAAGTGTAACATAATAAGGTGTGTTATTTTAAGGAACTAAATTTGTAGTCATTTGCTGCAGCAGTAATGAATAGAAAACTGTTTCCTATTAGAATAGGAAAATAGAGACCATATGATTATCATATTGATTCTTTGGTGTCAAAGTAAGATTGTGTATTGAGACCATTATCACTTGCATTTTTGTTAGGGGGCTGAATCATGTGTATCTAAGAATTCCTGTCAATATATGAGTGTAACATCATAGGAGAAACTACTTACAAACTCATTAAGTTGGAAAGAGAAAGCAGAGATGTAGTGTTGACTGTTCTCCTGTCAGAGTTCATTAACCATAGAACTATCAACTGTTTAGAACTTCAGCGCATCTCACTGAGAGTATGAGTTCATACTGATGCAGTCAGAAAGGATAGATCCTCATTGCCTAAAAGTCCAACAAATATGGCAAGATTTGATAAAACTCAGCAAGAGTTTTTATCACTGACTGTGTGTAGATAACATTATGAAGGGATAAAATCCTGGAGAGACAAGAGAGTAAAACTTTAAACAAAAATGCATAATTCCAGATATTTATTTATGAAGGCCAAAATATGTGTCATAATTAATGTCAATAGGTCTTCAAAGGATAGCAATATTTTTATAGAGTGGACACAGTAAAGCAGAATTTATTGGAGGGAAATTGTCCTATGAGGAGCCTTGAAATATAATGGGATTTATACTGGTGTAAGTCAAACATGAATTTTTCTTTAAGTTTTGTTCCCCAGAAGCAGACTATGAGAGAGGATTTAAGTGAAATTGGTTTATTTGACAAGTAATGGGGGAAGGAAGAGTAGAAATGTGACAGAGGAGGGGACTCCAAAGACGATTTTTTGAGCAGATTACTGATATGGTTGACTGGATTTTAATCCTGTTAGGGAAATACGGAAAAATGTTTAGAAAATGTCTCAGTGTTTCTCCACTTAAGAATGAAGCAAACTGGGGTG
>NW_012108764.1:534887-563140 GCF_000951045.1 Mandrillus leucophaeus
CTTTCTTCCTTTCTTCCTTTCTTCCTTTCTTCCTTTCTTCCTTTCTTCCTTTCTTCCTTTCTTCCTTTCTCTCTTTCTCTCTTTCTCTCTTTCTCTCTTTCTCTCTTTCTCTCTTTCTCTCTTTCTCTCTTTCTTTTTTGGAGTCTCAATCTGTCACCCAGGCTGGAGTGCCCAGTGCAACCTCTGCCCCAATTCCCACAACCGGTTCAAGCAATTCTCCCTCCTCAGCTTCCTAAGTATCTGGGATTACATGCATGAGCCACCATGGTTGGCTTATTTTTGTATATTTAGTAGAGATGAGGTTTCACCCTGCTGGCTAGGCTGTTCTCAAACTCCCAAACTCAGATGATCTGATCTGCCCTCCTCAGCCTTCCAAAGTGCTGGTATTAGAGGCATGAGTCAGTGTGCCCGGCCTCAAAGGGTTACTTATGCTCACACTAGGAAGCTGTCAGTCAGAATATATGTATGAGTGCCAAGTAGACATGGGCAGAATTGGCACCATTAGCATCTACTGTATCATAGTTAATCATCCACTCATGCTCATTCTTCACTGCCATTGGTTCTTTAAAGTAGTATTGTGTCACAACTTTTTAAAAGAGAAAACAATTTTCAACAAGAAAGTTAGTGGAATGAGCCTGAATATTCATTGATGCAGTTCTCAAGGCCCTACTATTCATCTGCCTTCTCTAACACCCATTCTAGACTATCCTTTTCAGGTTATGTCTTATGCTGGTGCAGGTATTTGTCCAGTGGGGCAACTAGGCCTTCATTCCTGGGAAAAATGTGAACTCTTATTTTCTGTGCCCTTATGACCTGTGGTTGCTGCAATTGCCCATTCATACTTAACACCTCAATCATTGGTAACATAAAAAGAGCCTAGCTTTGGCATCTGCTGCAGCAGACAGATACCAAGCGTGTTAGGCCCATGCAGATCCTATATTCTTCCAACAGATTCCTCCACCATGAGTCCATCATGATAGCATTGGTGTGACAGAAACAAAGGATGCTTAAAATCCACCGGACAAATCATTCATTCCTCTTTGATTAGTATTTTTTATCTGGAGTGTGCATTTTGGTGGACATTTATGTGAGAAATGAAGACTCACACATTTTGTACTCGCTCTCATGTGCCAATTCATACACCCCTTCTCAGACCACTTTGTAGACCATTTTCTAGCTTCAGTCAATACTTCCCAGGATTCTATGTATATTCCTACATAAGGCCACTTTCCTCTCCACAAAAAATTAATAGATAGGTATACTGCTTGAAGACCTGTCCACTGCAAGGATAATCTTTATCCATTGTCTTCCAAGACTACCCATGTTTTGTGGTAGCCCTCAACACCTGCTTTATTAACATACTGACCTGATTCATCTGTGAACAAGATACTTTCCTCTTCTGTTAACTGACTATAGAAACTATTCCCACTCATCAAAGTTATAGATGGTCACTTAGGAAAACATGTCAGATCACTGCAGTAGAAGTAATGACAAATGACAAAGGAATTGTCTTAGTCTGTTTGGGTGGCTACAAAAAAATGCCTTAGACTGGGTAATTTATGAACAATAGAAATATATTTCTCAGAGTTCTGGAGACTGGGAAGTCCAAGATCTAGACACCAGCAGATTCAGTTTCTGCTAAGGACACGTTCTTTGCTCTATAAATGGTGCCTTTTTGCTTCCTATTTATATGGTGGAAAGACAAGACAATTCCCCTCAATCTCTTTCATAAGATCACTAATCCTATTTGTGAAGGCTCTGCCTTCATGACTTAATCACTTCCCAAAAGGTCCCATCTCTTAATTCTCTTAGAGTCAAACATAAACTTTGGAAAGATGCCCAGCACTGGTCACAGAGAAACTTGATGTACCAGAGTCAGACTTTTCAATATTTCTTGAGCTTCCTAGTGTCTTGAGCTGGATTATCCTATTATAAATTGCTGGAGACTCAGCATAGCATCTTTATCCCCACAGACGACTTCAGAACCATGGACTCTTATGTTGTATATAGTTCAAATAACAAGACAATTTGTACTACAAACTAAACTTTCTCTAGGACGTTGCTCTTTTTAGACTTCCAAGACACTTGGTAAATGGATTGGAAGTATTCCCAAGTGAATGAAGTGGCAACTCCAAAATCTGTAGAGGTTTTCCAGGCATTATACCACTGTTTTAAGTGGAGACAGTGTAGGATGTCACGACTTATTTTTTATCTTGCATGTGATATTTCTATATGTCTCCAAACATTGGATATGTGAAACCTTCATCAATGATATAAGTCTCTGACTCCCTACAAGTTTTAATCTCCCACTTCTGACATGCATGTATTTTATCAGAGAGTCTAAAACATTTACCATTTATTGCCCATCAATTCTAAGTAACATCTTATTATTAATAGAACTGACTAGTTTGATGATCTTCGGAATATCTAGATGATCAAGTCTCCTTTGGACAATACTGACAGGAGAGTATTGTTGCCCACAGAGAAGACCGTATATGTGTACCATGGTCTGTTGAGTGTGAATTGCTTTTGATTCTCCTTTATCCATATTACAAAGAACATATTTTATCTCAATAGCTGCATACTAATGTCTAGATTCTGTGTTATTACAGTAAATATACCACATCTGGTAAAGCAGCTGTTATTAGAACTAACATTTGGTGAACTTTACAATAATCCATTATTCTTCACAATGATCCACCTGGTTTTTGCAATATCTATATTGACTCTTGCATACTTTGTCATTGAGGAGTGTACTATCTCTGTCTTTCTCTTCACAATATTGTCTTGCTTGTGATGTACTTTTTTGGCTAAATTTCAGTTTAAGAAAAATCTCAGGGGCTTCTGCATTACCTTTTTTACCGTAACAAATATTTCTTCTCAGGTCAAGGAACTAATATGATGGGTTTCTCTGTTGCTAAGGATATTCTTTTCAATTAAACATTAGGTAACCATGAAAACAATAATGATATGTTTCCATGGACAGAATGAAACTGCTCTGACATACACTTCAATCAACTTTTTGCCTATCATCTGAACCTCATATGTCTTACTCTAACAAGGAATCTATGATAGCATTTTGAATTTTTCAGTATTATTGTCTTTTGACTCTACATGCACAAACAATGACTTATCTTTTTTTTAAAAAAAAAATTCTGCAATGTACAGTTACTTTGATAAATGGCTATAGATCCTTTTGGAAAATAATTTAAAGAATAGTTGCTGTATATTTTTTGCTGACATGTTGCAAGGACTATTTGGAAGGGGATTAGACTCATTTCCTTCTTTTCTAGTTTCTGGACTATAGGACTGAGAGCTGGTTCAAGTTTGAAAACTCATATCTGCATTGTGGTGGTTTTCCATTATAATGGCTGAAATCTTCCTTCAGCTGTTTGCTGTTGATTTTGCTGTTGTTGTTGTTGTTGCTGTTGTTGTTATCTATAGCAAGTAATAACTATGTTGGTTGGCCATCCATTTTGCCTCTAAGGACTCTATGATTTATTAGCCATCCACAAAATGAGAGGTCCCCTTGTTAGCTTTCTGACTTTTCTGTCTCTCATGGCAATCATGTCCATTTTGTCTCTGGCAGTTAAGTTCCACCACCAACTTCAGTTTTTCTAGAATTCTTCTCCTTTATCACTAGGAAGTGAAGTTCCATAGCACATATCCTACTATCAATTCTATCTCTAGAAGAAAGCCATCATAGAGCTTTTCCTTAACCTGGTAGAACCTTCATTCCTTTAAATCTTTCTAGGGAATACAGTCAGCTGATGAGTCATTTAGTCTTGCATAGTAAATTCCAATATTGCATAACCATAGTAAATCCAGTATTATATGACCACATGCTATAGTTTGAATGTTTGCCTCCTCCAAAACTCATGTTTAAACTCAATCCCCAATGTGGCACTATTGAGAGATGGGGAATTTCAGAGGTAATTGGGTCATGAGGGCTTTGCCCCCATGGAAAGATTAATCCGTTAAATAATCAATGGTTTAATGGATTAATGGTTGTCACCAAGTCAGACTGGTGGATTTAGGAGAAGAGAAACAGAGATCTGAGATGGCATGCTCAGCACCCTTGCCATTTAATGCTCTGCCCTGCCTCAGAACTGTATAGACAGTCCCTGTCAGCAAGAGAGATTTCACATGATGCAGCTTCTTGACCTTGAATCTCTCAGCCTCCATAACTTTAAGAAATAATTTTTTCCCTTTGTAAATTACCCATTGTTAAGTGTTATGCTATATGCAAAAGAAAGTAGATTAAGACACTACTTCTCAGGGTCTTCTGAACATTGCTTTTACCAAAGCAATTCCAGCGTGTCTACCTCATTTACAAAAAGCTATTGCTGCCTCCAAGCTCTAAGGAGGCATCCTAATAGAATATTCAATATAGCTCCAGGTACTCTTGTTAGGCTATTGAATCCTAAATTATGGAATACTCCCCTGAATGAAGAAATTATCATGTATACTGCTTATATTCTTTTCCCCCTCCCAGGTTCATTCTCAAGTATATTTCTGCATGTCTTCTGGGAATGTCCCAGTATGTAATAGGTATGTGTTGATTTTTTTGGTTGAATAAATTTTATTTTCCCAAGTAGCGATAATATTCTTCCTTTCAGACCTTGCTGAATCTCAAATCTAATTATTATCCTAGAAATAATGAGTGAAAGTGGTAGCATATGTTAAGAACACCAGGAATCATCTGTATAGTCCTCGCCTCAAGTGAAGTGTTTTCATCGTTTCCAGGCAAAGGGAGATGAACTTCTCTAGTAAAGGAAAAATGGGAGAACATTTCTTTTAGAATGGATATTAAAAGATTCAATTATCTCAAACATATTTACTAAAATATTATCATCCTAGATCTTAAATTCCACTCCTTTCTTATCAGGACACAGACTTTATAATAAGAGACTTACCAGGACTACACTTCCAGACTCCTCATAGCTTCACCACTACTACAAAAAAATCATGAGCCTGTGTTTTCATCTTAGTCCACATTCTTCACGTAAGAAATAAAAATTTATTTTAATGCTATCCTGGTGTCTTTCTGACTTTTATACCATTACCTGAATTGATAATTCGCCGACCTGATACTGTTATTTTCTTCCATTAAGGCTTCCATGGCAGAGACTTGTAGCCAACTCACTCCATAAACTCATTCTAACCAATGCCCTTACATTTTTCAACTGGTAAAAATACTGTATAAACCACATAATTTCATTCTATCTAGACCCCAGTCATTTTTATGATAAATGAGACTCTTAGTAGTTGTGATGTAATATAATACAAAATGGATTATCATCCTTCTACTTATCAGTAGCTGTGGGTAATGCCTTAGTTCATCCAGGTTACTATGACAAAATGACATGGACTGGGTGGCTAATAAACAACATAAATTTATTTATCCCAGTTCTGGGGCTGGAATGTCCAAGATCAAGGTGGCAATAAATGTAGTATCCAGTGAGGGTCCATTTCTTCACATAAAGCCTTTACTCTTTATTTTTTTATAGCTTTACATTCACATGGTAAAAGAGATGAGGGATCTGTCTTGGGCCTCTTTTATAAGGACACTGATTTAGTTCATCCCTGCTACTATAACAAAATACCTGAGGCAGGGTAACTGATAAAGAACATACATTTACTTTCTCACCATTCTGGAGGCTGGGCTGTCTAAGAGCACGGCATTAGAAGATTAAATGTCTGATGCGAGATGCTTTCTGCTCCTGAGATGAAGCCTTTAGCTGTGTCCTCACATGGTGGAAGGAGTACATGGCTCCCTTCTACCTCTTTCACAAGGGTGCTCATTGCTTCCTCCAGGTGCCTTATCTTCATGCTATCAGATTGGCAATTAAGTTTTAACATTTGAATTTGGGGGGAAAACATGCAGACCATAACCGGCACTAATCCCATTTATGGAGGGCTCTGTGCCTTTGTGACCTAATCTCCTAAAGGCCCCACCTTCTAACACCATCATCTTCAGGGTGGGTATTTCAACATAAACATTCTGTTCAGTGAATGAACAGTTGCAGAATAGCATAACAAATGCCTAATTCCTTGAACCATTTCCAAATACTAAATGGCTTTGATTGAATTCTTCAAAAGGCAGGCACTGAGATAGAATTTGAGTACAAGTAATTCCTTTGGTAGGTGATCTCAAAAGCAGCAGGCAGTTAAGCCAATAAAAGGTGTATTACTGGGTAGAACACTTCTGTGAGTACCTAAATCTTCTTCCTGCTGCTATGTTGTAAAAGACATTGAAGAATATACCACAGAAATGCTGCAAGTAAGAACATAAAAACTGAGATATTTATCCATTCATCATTAGTTGAAAGTTGCTTCTTGGTGTACTAACTTCCCAGAATATCCTTGTTTCTGTGGAATGAGCTTAGCATGTGCCCTTGCCTAAAAAAGAAAGTCCCTAGTCAATAATTTGTGGGCATTTTCCTTATGTAGAAATCAACTTAAAGGCATACGGAGAAGGCATCAATAACATAAGGCTCAGGGGCAGGGGAAGAAATGATGGATATATGTTGGCTAAATTTAAGGATTTCTCTTTGTGAGTACTGAAATATTTCTTTGGATAGGTAGGGTCATGAGAAAATTTGTAGTTTTAGGCTTCAGACTTTATGCTAATAAGAGGGTATTACCATTTTTAAGCAAGAAAGACACTAAAATGAATAGGAGGGATATTTATTTCTAGATGATGTGCTGAATCGTCTGGGTGGGATAATGAGTGTTGAGGAGCAGATTTATTAATGAAGAAGTTAACACAATAATCCATTTTAAACGTGTCCAGGCATTTTACTGTAGGCAATTCACACTTCAATAAAAAAGGTTTAAAAATATCAACAGATTCAACATATAATTTATTTTCTGAATATATTTGAAATTCTAGATGATTGAATACTTCATGTGGTAAATCAGTGAGAAATTAATTAGAATGATATAAAATTAACTGAATTTAATTCAAAGTCATATAATCTTAGAACTAGAAACAAACTGGAAATTTTCTTAACTCTCATTTTAGAAGTGTGAAAATAGTGCAACAAAAATATTAGCTTATACAAAATAATACATTTACAGAGTAACAACCTTGTTTTTCTCCCCCTAAAACTGTAAATGTTTTTCCCTCTATTATTCAGCTCCATAGTGATAGATACTATGGTAAAATCCGTGAAATGGAAAATTGAAAATTCATGCCACGTTTTCATTAAAAATATTATCTTTTGAATAAAACTAAAAGATGTAGCATTCTAAACTTAGAGAGCAATATATAAAACACACTAATGGCCTCTGCACTGAACACCCTTTACAAATGCATAATAATACAGAGGGAAAATAGTAACTTTGACAATAAAATGTAAACATAAAGTTAATAGCATTTGGAAGGTAGATAGCAGGATAAAAATGAAACAAGTGTTACTGGCTATGGGAAAACTATTAATCAACAGGCATTAACTATGTCACCTGTATTTACATAGGTAACACATATATGGAGGAAACATAGCTGGGAGATGATAAAAGTAAATGAAATCTTCGTCTAGTGTAACAAAAATAAAATAAGATTTAAAATTGATTAGCCCAAGTCTAAGCATCTGACAATTTTATTGCGAGATGTTGAAAAAAAAAAGTAATAACAGACAAGTAAAAATGTTAGTGTAAGGCAGGATCCTGTAGATTTTATGTACCTCACTATGTCACATTATTTTCTAGTTAGGTGAGTCACACAATTTATCTGGTCTTTTGTTTTCTCATCTTGTGGTTTTAAGTGGAATGAGCTCTAAAGTCCCTGTCAATATTTCAAAGCTATGTTTTCATGACAGCCTTCGATGCCTCTATGGGATTCCTCTTTTATATCTTCCTGGATATCAGAGACTGATTTAGCTGTCCGAATTACAGAGTTACAGAAAAAATATTTAATCCAAAGTGTCCTCTAGTAAGATAGGCTTAGGTATGTGGTGACTATGAGTCTTTCTAGCTCTAAGTTTACTTTGACATACATCCAGAAACCCCAGACGTGAGGGGTAAGAACAGGAGTAGGAATCTAGGAGTCACCTAAATTCTAAGGGGTGAAGCTGTAAGGATGAAAGTGATCTCGAGGAAAAGAGAAACTTGCCCCAATATCCTGGCCTTTCTTACATTATAGAAAGCAGAGAGGTGCTATGCTCACAATTAATCTCCTTCCCAGTTGAATTAATATTTTTTAGGATAACAGCTCCTATTGCCCAATATTTGTCTAAAGGTCTTTCTGGAAGCTCATTATGTATATGTATAGCATCATAGCTCTCACATCTTGTCAGATATTGGAGGTTAGTCCCAAGAGTTTACTCTCATGTTGCTCTGGCATTTTCCTCAGGCAATTATTTGTCCAAAAGGAGTAATAACTTTCAGCATTAACCTTGAAATTAATGTTTCATTAAAATCCCTCCAAATTGAAGGCTCATGTTTTTTACTCTTGATATGTTTCTATTCTTTACGTAGATTGCAAAATAAGTAACATTTTAAGAAATCATATCTTATTTATCTTTTTATACTTGTTGCATAAGCATGGCCTAACAAATACCATATCACATATATACATATATATACACAAATTCCATATGTCACACACACACATATACATATATATATGTATTTACTAAAATTTCATGGATAGGCTGAAGCCATTTTCTTCTATTCATTTTGTCAAATTTTCTAAAAGCCTGTGTACCATTAGCTGTTATGCATTTCTGGAATAATAGTTACTAAGATAATGGCTATTATTGCCATTTTGCAATATCAGTAAACTCTCGTATAAGTGGAAAAGTATAATGTAACTTCAAATTCAAAATTTGAGTGTCACTGACTATATATTAAGCATGCCTGCATCAAGAATTAGATGTTAATTTACTGAAGAATTGTATGAATAAACTGCTTTTTAGTTAGCTGAAAATATATAATTAATTAACTATATTCTTAAACAAGCTTATACTGAATTTTACTTGTGCTGATTTTGGAATAATAGCGTCTTTGTAAAATATGTCATGCAATTTTTGCCTAAATAGGCTTCAAAATCAGTAACAATATTTCAGCCATGTGACACCACACATTTTTAAGAAAATGATACATTATTAAATACAACCTAAACACTATCCAATAAACTGAGCGATCTTCAAGACTTGAGCAAAAAATAATAATAATAATGACTAATCCTACACTTAACCTTGTATTCCATTAAAAAATAAGTTTATATAAGATACAATTTTTTCAAATTATTTTAGTTATGTTTGCTTATTTTTATTTTTATTTTTTTTGACAGGATCTCACCCTGCCGCCCAGGCTGGAGTGCAGTGGAGCCATCTTGGTTCACTTCAACCTTCACCTCCTGAATTCAAGTGATTCTGCAGTCTCAGCCTCCCAAGTAGCTGGAACTACAGGTGCGCATCACCATATCTGGCTAATTTTTGTATTGTTTTAGAGTTGAGGTTTCCCCATGTTGCTCAGGCTGGTCTGGAATTCCTGAGCTCAAAGTGATCCATCTGCCTTGATCTCTCAAAGTGCTGGGATTACAGGCATGAACCACACCCCCCACCCCCAGCCATATATATATATTTAGTTGAAACATTCTCTACTCAAAGAAATTGTTTTGATTTGGTGTATAGGTTATTTTTCCATTTCACCTTTGAATACCTTATAGAAGCTAAGTTCATATATATCACCTCAATATGACCTTTGAACCCATAGACATTTTGCTTTGCAAATGAGTTTGCAGATGCATAACCAGAAACTCTTGCCTACACCAAATACAAGTCTAATCTCAGTACAAACTATACCTGAGGACATTATGTGCACAAGCTTCTCATTATTTAAAGCACAATTTCTTTGCCCTGTGGGTCTTTTGCCATACAGTATTTGATTGGAGGTACTATTCTCATTCATCTTCATATATGCAACTCACTGAAGCAGTGAGCAGAGGGACTGTTCTCATTGATGGTGGTAAAATATACTCATTTTACCGATGATGAATAACTTTTCTTTTTGTTATGTATTCGTTGTGGCTATGTCTTTTTGACCATAGGCACACACCATCGTGGTAATTAAGTACAAATTTAGATCTTTGCAGACACTAATAATGCTATGCTAGGTATAGGTAAAATAACAGGAAATAAAGAGGGCAGATGATCTTGTACTGGCATAACCAGAGAAGATCCAAAAGTTACTACTAGGTTAAACTAAAAGAAAGACAGACTTTAGATATTATTGGCTTAAATGAAATCAAAATTTTCTTCTCTTTCTTGTAAAAATGTGGGTGTTGTATCCCCAAGGCTAAGTGACAGGTCTGTTACACAAAATTTTCAGGTTTCAGCTTCCAAGATTCTGCTCATAAATCTCAAGGGTGTGCCTCTCATTCTCAAATGGTATCTAAGTTTTATGGTCAACTGTAACATATAAATCCCTGGGAAAATTGTGGAGGGGCATAGAGGGGCAAAGAATTCATATAAGCCATCTTACAAGAAAATTTCTCACAAGGTTCTATATTGTTTTAAGAAAACTGTATTAACTAACTAGAACTATATCAAATAACCTAGTCATGGGGTGGGGCAAGAGGGAACAGAAAATGTAGTTTTATCTGTATAGACCTATATATTGGCTCACAGTGCTATAATTTAGAAGCCCAGACAGAATTACCTGTGTTGCATGCCTGGGGACTCACTAGGCTGAAATCAGAATGTTGAGGTAGAGTCAGCTGGACTGTTTCTTATCTGATGGCTCTGGGAAAGACACCACCTCTAAGCTCATTCATGTTATTACCAGGATTCACTTCCTTTTGGTGATAGGACAGAGATTCCTATTTCCTAGCTGTTGCCTGCAGGTGCCACTTTCTGCTCCTTTAAGTCCATTTATATTTCTTCTTGTGCAGCACCCTCCATCTTCAAACCAGTAATGATGTGACAGGTCTTCTCACTCTTCAAATCTCTCTGATTTCCTCTTCTGTTAACAGCCAATAAAACCTCTCTAGTTTTAAGGGAGCACATTATCATATTAGTCCCAGTTGGGTACTTTCCATATCTTAAGGTCAACTGTGCCGTATAACTTAACACAATCATGGAGTATTGCCCATTCATCCTTAACTCTGGCAGTAAGTACCCTGTCAGTTTTAGCTTTATTTGAAGAATTAATCTTTTCCTATCTTAACTGATATTTAGGAAGACACCTGGAGAACACATTGGAGACTGCTAGCCAGATATTCTTTAAAACTGGGAATCTGAATCATTTCACAATGCCATTAGAATAAATACTATGAATCACTAGTTTGAACATATGTAATAGTACTTTGTAAGAGACCACCATAATAAATATAATACAAACCACACCAAGGGATATCACTGTGAAACTTTAGAAAATTACAAATATAAAGAAGAACCTAAAAACATCTAGAAAAAAAAAAAACAGAGAAGAATGAAAGAAGAAGAAAGGAAGGTAAGGAGGTAGGGAGGAAACAAAAAAACTGTTCTACAACAATAATTTGAAATACACTGGACTTTTCAACAATGCCTGATACTACTTTAAATTTACTCTCAATGTTTTGAATGAAATTAATTTTTAATATAGAATTTCATACCTACCTAAATAATCAACCATATAGCAAACATACTTTCAGATCTACTAAGATTCTGATAATTTATGTTTCTCATATGTCTTTCTTAGAAATAATTTGAGAATGTTTTTCAGCAATACAACTGAATTTAGCAAAAGGAAAGGAAATCATATTTATAAAACAGCGACTATGATCCAGGATGGCAGTAAAGAAAAACATCAGGACAAGAGATGGACTTCAGGTCAAAGAAGTAAGGAGTCTCAGCTCAGAAAGGATGAAAAAGTCCAGGAAGTGGGTCTCTGAGAAAAAAATGTGCATTTACTAGATGGCCCAATATTATTTAACTGTTGACAAATGAAGTATTTTTTAAAAGTTATAGCTAGAAGAGAAAACCAGAAATAAGAAACAATACTGTAATTATAATATAATTCTATTCCTTTGGGTATATATGCAATAATGGGATTACAGGGTCGACTGGTAATTCTGTTTTAAGTTTTTTGAGAAATCCCAACACTGATTTCTACACTGGCTGAACTAATTTACATTCCCACCAACAGTGTAAAAATGTTCCCTGTCCTCTTCAACTTCACCAGAATCTGTTATTTTTTGACCTTTTAATAATAGCCATCCTGGTTGGTGTGAAATGGTATCTCATTTTGGTTTTGGTTTGCATTTCTCTAATGATCAGTGATGTTGAGCATTTTTTCATATGCTTGTTGGCCATGTATATGTTTGATTTTGAAAAGTATATGCCCATGTCTTTTACCCAGTATTTAATCAGGTGGTTTTTTTCTTGTGAATTTGTTTGTTCCTTATAAATGCTGGATTTTAGAAGTTGTTCGGGTATGTCATTTGCAAATACTTTCTTCTATTCTGTGGGTTGTCTGTTTACTCTGTTGATAGTTTCTTTTGCTGTGCATAAGCTCTTTAGTTTAATTGGTTTCATTTGTCAATATTTATTTTTGTTACAATTGCTTTTGGTGTCTTTGCCATGAAATCTTTGCCTGGTCCTATGCCCATAATATATTTTCTACGTTATTTTCCAGCGTTTTTTTAGTTTTAAGTTTTACATTTAAGTCTTCAATCCATCTTGAGTTGATTTTTATATATAGTGTAAGGAAGGGGTACATTTTCAATCATCTGCATATGGCTAGCCAGTTATCCCAGCACCATTTATTGAATAAGGAGTCCTCATTGCTTGTTTTTGTCAATTTTGTTGAAGGTCACAAGGTTGTAGGTGTGTGGCATTACTTCTGGGCTCTCTAATTCTGTACTATTGGTTTATGTGTCTGTTTTTCTACCAGTGCCATTCTGTTTTGGTTACCATAGCCTTGCAGTATAGTTTGAAGTCAGGTAACACGAAGTTTCCAGCTTTGTTCTTTTTGTTTAGAATGGCTTTGACTATTCAGCTTCTTTTTTATGTCATATGAATTTTGATTTTTTTTTCTAATTTTGTGAAAAATGTCATCAGTAGTTTGATAAGAATATCATTGAATCTATAAATTGCTTTGGACAATATGGCCATCTAAACAATATTGATTCTTCCTATCTATGAGTATGGAATGTTTTTCCTATTTGTTTGCATCATCTCTGATTTCTTTGAGCAATTTTTGTAGTTCTCATTATAGATCTTTTACCTCCCAGATTAGCTGTATTCCTAGGCATTTAATATTTTTTGTGGCTATTGTGGATGGAATTACATTCCTGATTTGGCTGTCAGTTTGTATGTTGTTGTTGTGTAGGAATGCTACTGATTTTTTTACATTAATTTTGTACCCTAAAATTTTGCACCCTAAAATTTTGCTAAAGTTGTTTGTTAGATGAAGGACGTTTTGAGCAGAGATGATGGTGTTTTCTAGGTATAGAATCATATTGTCTGCTAACAGTGATAGATTGTCATTTTCTCTTCCTATTTGGGTGCCTTTTATTTATTTCTCTTGCCTGATTGCTCTGTCCAGAAGTAACAGTACTATTACACATGGAATAGTAATGGTGAGAGAGGGCATCCTTTTCTTGTTCCAGTTTTCAAGAGAAATGCTTCCAGCTTTGCCCATTCAGTGTAATGTCCACTGTGGGTTTTTCATATATGGTTCTTATTATTTTGAAGTAGGTTTCTTCGATGTCTAGTTTGTTGAGATTTTTTCATGTGAAAGTATGTTGAATTTTATCAAAAGCCTTTTCTGCACCTATTGAGATAATCACGTGGTTTTTGTCTTTAGTTCTGTTTATGTGATGAATATTTATGTTGAACCAAAGCATGCATCCCAGGAATAAAGCCTGCTTCATTGTGGTGGATTAGCTTTTTCATGTGCTGCTGGATTTGGTTTGCTAGTATTTTGTTGAAGATTTTTGCATCTATGTTCATGAAATATATTGGCTTAAGTTTTATTTATTTTTGTGTTGTTGTTGTTGTTGTTGCTGTATCTCCACCAGGTTTTGGAGTTAGGATGATGTGGACCTCACGGTGAACTTAGGGAGGAGTCCCTCTTTCTCAATGTTTTGGAATAGTTTCCCTGGTAATTGTACCAGCTCTCCATGATACACCTGATAGAATTTGTCCATAAATCCATCTGGTCTTGGTCTTTTTTTGGTTTGTAGGCTATTTATTGCTAATTCAATTTCAAAGCTCATGATTGCTCTGTTCAGAGATTCAATTTCTTACTGGTTCAGTCTTGAGAAGGTGTATGTGTCCAGGATTTATTCATTTATTCTAGAATTTCTAGTTTGTGTGCATGGAGGTGGTTATGGTAGTCTCTGAGTAGTTTTTGTATTTCTGTGGAGTCAGTGGTAACATCCACTTTCTCATTTCTGGTTGTGTTCATTTGACTCTTCCTTTCTGTTTTTATTAATCTACCTAGTGTTTCACCTATCTTAGTATTTCAAAGAACCAATTCCTGGAGCACTGATCTTTTGTATGTTGTTGTTGTTGTTTATGCATCTCAACTTCCTTCAATTCATCTCTGAGCTTGGTTATTTTTTGTGTTCTGCTTGACTTGGGTTTGGTTTGCTCTTATTTCTCTGCGTCCCCTAGTTGTGCTGTTAGGTCTTCAAGTTGAGATCCTTCTAAATTTTTGATGTAGGCATTTAGTGTTATATACTTTCCCCCTTAGCACTGCCTTAGCTTTGTCCCAGGGATTCTGGTATGTTGTGTTCTTGTTCTCATTAGGTTCAAAGAGTTACTTGATTTCATTATTTACCAAAAGTCATTCAATATGCCTTAATTTCATTATTTACCAAAAGTCATTCAGGAGCAGATTGTTTAATTTCCATGTAACTGCATGGTTTTACGTGAACTCTTAGTATTGATTCCTTATTTTATTGTGCTGTGGTCTGGGGGAGTGGTTGGTATGACTTCATATTTCTTGAATTTACTAAGAATTTTTTTATATTCAATTGTATAGTCGATTTTGGAATATGTGCAATGTAGTGATAATAAGCATGCATATTATGTTGTTTTTGAATACAGAGTCCTGTAGATATCTATTAGTCCATCTGATAAGTGTCCAGTTCAGGTCCTAAACATCTTTGTTAATTTTCTACATTGATGATTTGTCTAATACTGTAAGTGGGGTGCTGAAGTCTCTATTGTGTTGAAATATAAGCCTCTTTGTAGGTCTCTAAGAACTTTCTTTATGAATCTCAATGCTCCTGTGATGGGAGAATATATATTTTGGATAATAGGTCTTCTTACTGAATTGAATCCTTTACCATTTTGTAGTGCCCTTCTTTGTCTTTTTTGATCTTTGTTGGTTTAAAGTCTGTTTTGTCTGAAATTAGGATGGCAACTCCTGCTTTTTATGTTTTCCATTAGCTGGGTAGATTTTCTCCATCTTTCTATTTTGAGCCTATGTCATTGCATATGAGATGGATCTTTTAAAGGCAGTGTAATACTGGATTTTGTGTTGTTACTCAGTTTGCCACTTTGTGCCTTTTAATTGGGCCGTTTAGTTCACTAAACATTCAAGATTAACATTGATATTGGCAGGGTCGATTCTGTCATTTTGTTGTTAGGTGGTTATTATGCAGACTTGTTTGTGCAGCTGCTTTATAGTGTCACTGCTCTGTGTAGTTAAGTATGTTTTGCAGTAGTAGGTAATGGTCTTTCCATTCCATACTTAACATTCCTTTCAAAACCAGGTCTAGTGGTAACAAAGTCGCTCAGCATTTGTTTGTCTGAAAAATATATTATTTCTCCTTCCCCTGTGAAACTTAGTTAGGGCAGCTATGAAATACTAGGTTGGAAATTCTTTTCTTTTAAGAATCCTGAATATAAGCCCTCAATTGCTTCTGGTTTGTAGGGAGTAGAGATGCAGAACCAGTGTCTGCTAAAAGGTCTGCTGTTTCCCTTATGGGATTCCCTTTGTAGATGACCTGCCCATTCTTTCTAACTACTTTTAACATGTTTTCTTCCATTTCAACTTTGGAGAATCTGAGGATTATATGTCTTGGCAATAGCCTTCTTGTGTAGTATTTCTCAGGGGTTCTCTGAATTTCCTGAATTTGAATGTTGACTGGTCTAGCAAGGTTAGGGAAATTTTCATGACTGATATCCTGACTTGTTTCCAAGTCATTTGTTTTCTTCTCATCTTTTTAGAGATGACAATGAGTCATAGATCTAGTCTCCTTACATAATCCAATATTTCTTGGAGGTTTTGTTCATTCCTTTTTATTCTTCTTTATTTTTGTCAGAGTTATTTTAGACAGCCAGCCTTTTGGCTCCGAAATTTCTTCCTCAGTTAGGTTTATTCTGTTGTTAATACTTGCGATTGCATTACGAAATTCTTGTAGTGTTTTTTAGCTCTACCAGATCTGTTTAGTTCTTTCTTATAAGGGCCATTTTGTCTTTCAGTTCCTATATCATTTTATTGTAATGCTTAGTTTCCGTGGATACAGTTTTGGCTTTGTCCTTTATCTCAATGATCTTTATTCTTATCCATATTCTGAATTATATTTCTGTCATTTCAGGGACTTCAGCCAGTTAAGAATCCTTGCGAGGAAACTAGTGTGGTGATTGGAGGAAAGAAGACACTCCAGCTTTTTGAGTTGCCAGAGTTCTTACACTGATTATTTCCATTTGTGTGGGCTGTTCCTTTAACTGAGGTGTAAATTGAGTACTGTCAGTAGACTTCTTTTCTGTGTGTTTTCAGAGGACTAGGGCTCTATGCATGGTATTTATTTGTAGCTGAATTCTTGTCCTTGGTTCGAAGGGGGGATATATTAGCAAAATATTTCTGGTGCTGAAGTTTGGGCTGTGAACCAGTAGATGATGCAGATGAGTATTGGTCAGTACTAGACTTTTGCTCAGCCACGTGGCTCCTTTGTATTGTCTCACAATTGCAGCCTTGCTGTTTCTCAGTGCTCTGAAAGTGTGGGCTCTTCTCCTATTTGAGTTCTGCCTGCAGATTTTGGCTTGGCATTCTTGGGCTGCCTACCACAGCTCCGGGGCAAACTAAGACTTTATGTTCCCTCACCATCTTGGAGGCAGCAAGGGAAGGGTCCTTGGCAGTGGTTGTGGCAGATGGCCTTTCGCTTGTCTCTTGGGACTCCACCCCAGAGAGATGTAGAGCCAGATCAATCAGTGTGATGGGCAGCATGGCTGCACTGTGGGCCCAAATTGGGGTCCTTCCTGGTGATGAGCAGGTGGAATGGTGGAGGTCATGAGGGAGACAAAGTGACCTCTTCTCCTTAGGGCAACTGCAGCTTGCTGGAGGTTTGGTTACGGCACTCAGGGTCTCTGTTCCTTTTCAAGTCCAATGGCACAGCCTTGGCAGTGGCAGAGGGCTTTTGGTTGCTTATGGGAGCTCCACCTCAGAGACGCACAGAGCCACTGCTACTGGGAGTGTTCAGTAGGGGTGGAGTGGCTTCACTGCTGGACCGAGCTGGGGGCTTTTCTTGATGAAGAGTGGGGTGTCGAGGGCTCACAGGAAGGAAAGAGTGGGCTCCTCTCCTTAAGGCAACTGTGGCAGGCTGGAAGCTCAGGTGATACCCTAAGGCACTTTGTTTTTTCCCCAGACAGAGGAAAGCTGGGGTGGAACCACTGCCATGGCAGTGGCAGAGGGGCTGTCAGTTGCAGCAGGTAAGGGGACCTGGGTTCCTCTATGTATAGTGGCTGTAGTGTGTCAGAGGTGCCAGCTTATTGACCAGGCTCTTTGTTCCTTTCCCAGCCCAGTGGGGCTGTGTGTTGTCTCTGGGATTTCCTCCTGGGAGAAATGTAGAGCCTCCTCTGACTGAAGTGTTCCGAGGGGGGACATGGTAGTTGTGCCGGAATCCCAGATTAAGAGGCCCTGCTCCGTCAGGAAAAGTGGGAACAGATACTGACTTGGAAAATGGTCTGGCTGCTTTTCTGTAGGGTGGCTGCACTGTGCTGTGGCTCTGCACCAGTCCTTAATTACCATGCACCCTTCAGAGCCTGAGGGCAACAGCAGTGAGAGCTGTGAAACAGAAAAATTAGTGATCTGCCTCTCCCTTTGGGAGTTCCATCCCAGAAAAGTGCAGAGCTGCTACTGGCCCAAGAGCCCAGGTGGGACTGGGGTGGCCTTGCTAGCATCCCAAGGCCAGTGGACATTATCCTGTGAAGTGTGGTAGAAGTGAGGCCTGCAGTCCACTGGTACTCAACCCTATAGATTCAGCCCCTTTCTTGGGGGCGTGTGAAGGAGCCTGACTTACCTCCTTGCCAGAGCAGCGGCTGCTAACGCCAAGATGCCCTGGGATCCAAGGCTCCTGGGACTCTGTGTGTGTCTGAGCAGCAGCTCTGCCCAGACCCCACATTGCTTTCCATGTATTCAGGAGGCTCTCATTGCGGATCTCATGTAGAATCTCCTGAGCTCAGAGTTGCAAATGTCTGTGGCAGAAGTATGAGTCTTCAGAGAATCTCCCTTACTCACTGTTTCTCTGGGGTTGGGGAACCTCCCCCATCTCTATGATACTGAGGGTGGATGTTCATCCTGTCTCACTCTTCTCCCTTCTCTGTGGATCAGGTTGCTTTCTTGATGAATCCCCATGTGTCCACCTGAATGTTCCAGTTGAAGAACAAGTATGTACTCATCACTCTTTCTCCTCTCCATGAGAATAGTGCACACTAGCTGCTTCTAGTCAGTCATCTCGGCCTCCCTCTCCCATTTTTTACTCTTATGTGTGACTATAATTTTCTTTATCCAATCAAATGTTCAACCTCTATTGTACTAATTTATTTCTCTTAATTTTAACATTAAATAAAAAATAACACTAATAAAAAAGATACTCTTCCAAATAAAATTAGAAAAAATTTACCTATATTTATTTAAACAAGTCTTTTTATTATGGATCACAAGGAAATAACAAATTTGACCCACAATTTCATTTTTAAATCTAAGTGATATGGGAGCAGGGCAAGGAAGTGCTCGGTAGAGAAGGGCAGGGTCCCTGGCAAGGGCTATCCAACCTGGGGTCTGTGACCATGAACCCCCTGTTCTCCTGCCCAAATGTTGCATTTCCAAGAGCATTCTGGCCCACCATATCCCCCAACCTGTGCCGATAAAAATCCCGAGACCCCAGCGGGCACACACACAGGTGCCTGGACATCGAGAGAAGTGGAAGAGTACACAGACAGGTACCAGCAGACACTGGCAGGCCATCAGGGGCAGAATGAGGCAGACACCGAGGGGAATTCTGTCAGAAGAGAGTCTGGCTTCTGGGTGGCCTGACTCCAGGGAAAGACCACCTTCCAACTCCATCCCCTTTTCTGACCTCCTTATCCACCTTGCTGAGAGCTACCACCATTCAATAAAAAGCCTTGCACTCATCCCCCAAGACCACGTGTGATCTGATTTTTCCAGTATACTAAGGCAAGAACCTAGGAAACAGAAGAGGCTGTCTCCATGCAATAAGACAGAGGATCTAATCGATATGATTGACACAAGCCCTGCAGATGGCCAAACTGAAAGAGCACACTTTGACACGTGCCCAGTGGGGCCATGGGAGACGTAAACTTTCAATCCTAGATGCTACTGTGGGGTTGGAGCCCCAAAACCCTACCCAGGACTTCCTCCTCTGCATGCTCCCCCTAGGGGTTTGAACAGAGGGGCACCAGAGAAGTCAGCCACACACCTGTTACTCACCCTACAAGGGGGATAAGGGGACTTTTCTTATTTCATAAGTTGTTTGATGTCTAATGACTACTCAAATATTTCTGTATCTGAGTCTTTAAAATATTGTTCTGAATAATTAATGTGCAGTAACCTGTCCTCTGAACTAAGGTTTAGACTATCAGGTAAAATTATCAATGATGTCTCCAAAGTGAATTATTTCATATAACTGGTATTATATATACATGTACGTGTGTATACTCACACACACACACACACATTTAACCTTCTGAGAGTGAAATACTAGATTCTTATTGATTACTCTTCAATATAATAAAAATTTAATAACTGTGTCAGACCCAAATAATTGAACATTATCTAAATTTGCCACTTCATTACATCTTATTTATAGTTTATTACATATTAATCTAAGAATAGGTGATGAAACAAAGGGTTTAAAATGATGTGCACATTATGATGTGCTTCTATTTAATATGTACAAAATTTGCAAAACAATTTATTATGGTTGCACAAAGCATAATAAACTAGTAGTATAATTGTTTCTGAACTGGTTTTTATTCTATGAGTGCAAAATAAGATCTTTTTTACTAACTGATAGACAATGGATTATATGATTAAATTTGACCAAAAAAAAAATGTATTTCCACAGATTCCAGGAGGTTCAGCTGCTTTGTCAGCATTAGGGCATTTCCTTTGATACAGGAAACAAAATTGAAGTACTTGATCCCCGGCTCCTCTATCACTTTGTGATGCTACATGATAAGGTGAGAACAAAGTATATTGAATTTATGAAATAAAAAATACTGCTGAGAAAATATGTATTGTTTGATGTCTATAAAATACACACTTATAAATATATAATGCACAACTAACATAACTACAGAGAAAGAAACCATAACTTTTAAGTGAAATTTTCTTTTCATAAAATGCTGTTGAGAATATAAGCTATGATTAAGGAAAGTTTGTCAGCATAGAGTAATATTCAAACTTTTCCTGATTTGTAAAGCAACACTAGGAATAAACTGGCTTTTCTCTATGTAAGCACAGGTTCTATCTTTTCCGTCAAAACAGAGAAGAAGAATGTAATCTGGGAAATATGTTTTAAGATATGAACATCTATCATCAGGAGGTAACCCAAAACAATTCCTTTGGATGAATCACCGAACAGAGTCAAATGTCTAGATTGGCTAAGGGAGGAAAAAGTAAAATAGAAAGAAAAAGCAGCCCTGCCTTTGTGAGAAATTCCATTGTTCACTACCACTATTCCCAGAGGATAGCCTCTATAATTTTTACATAGATAGATTCTTGTACTGTTTTTCCCAAGACCGTTCATATCATCTATGGTAACTGTCAAGGTAAATGGAAAATTCTAGAACATATGACATCTAAATACAATGGAAGCTATATTTATGCTAGCTATTTTACCATGTGTCATATTGTAAGATTCTTCACTCACAAATAGAATTATTTACTGGTAGGTGACAGATAAATGACAGAACTCTAAGAAGAAATATTTTAGTCTTGGTGCCTTCTGTTAATCATTTATTCATCAGATTACAGCATATGATAAAAAGTAAATGCATGTTTCCTGAAAACAACATTTTTGGATGTTAACATACCTTTTAAATGATTAAGGAAAGTTATCGACATAGAGTAATCTTCAAACTTTTCCTTGTCTGTAAAGGAACATTAAGAATAAATACCTAGTTTTATTTGGCATAAACACAAGTTCTAGCTTTAAGAATTAATTTTAATAAAATACTTCTTTACTTAGATATTTTTAAAAATTTAAAAAACATATCAGCATATGTATGCATACATTTGCAACATGGTCAAAAGTGACCTTTTAAAGGCTATAAAATGTAATATTCTATTTATAGAATTTTGACTTAATTGAACTTGTTATGGAACAAATCCTTAGAAATGGTTAGTTGAAATGCTTCTGCTATAAATAACTTAAAAACTACATTATTAAAAATTATCTGTCTTAATTTTTACAGAGTAAAAAAATGATCTGCCATATTAGGCCACTGTGTCACAAATAACATATATTTAATTATTAGGATTATAGAGTGGGAGAATTCTGAGGTCTTGGCTTAGTATCTATGTTAAATAATTGGTAAAATTAGTAGAAAATAGTGTGGTCTGTTTTAATTTTTTATTTTTCAAAACCACTACAAATCAAACGTTAAACATTAGTCTTCTGATCTTTCACTAGTCTTTCTTTACATAAATTCATTCTCCGAACTGTTCTCTAGAGATTTAAGAAGTATTGTCTTACCTCTACTTTAAACTGTGAGCTCATGGATGAGAGATGAAATATTTTCAGTACCTAGTACACTAGCTAGTGTATAGTAATGTTTAAAACTTTTTAATTATATGTATAAAAGTTTAGTATGCCACATTAGAAGGAAGGACAAATAATAGCAATGGTCATAAGCATGAGGAAAAAACTCTAGCTGGTATGCTTATATAAAGCTGTGTTTGTTTGATATTATGCTATGAGGTTTTATCTACACCTAGTTTATGTACTAATGGAAAATAACTTTGGACTTAAACATTTAATCCAGAATGACAACAAAGAAAATGGCAAAATGGAAAACTCCAAGAACCAACATATGCACTCCATCTAATTTAAGCAACTATTAGGCTGGAAAACACTTAATCAATTATTTTGGGACTCTGGAATATAAGGAAAATCTTAAAGCAACCAGAGAGTGATAAATGAAGATAAAGGCTGCCATAATTTTAGTAAAAAAGCATTGTGACTTTTTGCCTACCCATCTGCCAACCCTTATTCCCCAGCTTAGCATCAGTCGCGGAAACAGTAGTTTATGTTTCTGGTGCAACTTGAAGGTGCCTTGGGGTTGGAGGGTGGGGGTGGGGAGTGGAGGGTGCAATGAAAACTTTGTTCTCAAAAAATTTACACTTTAGGCAGGATATGGTGGCTCACCCCTGTAAGCTCAGCACTTTGGGAGGCCTAGGCAGGTGGATAGGTTGAGCCCAGGAGTTTGTGACCAGCCCAGGCAACATGGCAAAACCCTGTCTCTACTAAAAATACAAAACACTATCCAGGCACGGTGGTTTATGACTGTCATTCCAGCTACTGAGGAGGCTAAGGTGGGAGGATTGTTTGAGCCCGGGAATTCAAGGTTGCAATGAGCCAATATCATGCCACTGCACAGTAGCCTAGGCAATGGGAGTTGGACCCTGTCTCAAAAAAAAAAAAAAAAAAAAAAAAAGAAAGGAAGAAAGAAAGAAAAAAGAAAAAAAATGAAAAAAAATTAGGTTTTGCATTTTTACCCATCTGGTAATTTCAGAGGAATCAGCACAGAGGCTTATCTTTATTTTCTTTCCCAGAGTATGCGGTAGATTCCCTAACAGAGCCTATTGATAGGATTTAAAGATATATACACCTAGGACAATAGATGGAGGGCATGGCAAGGGGAAAACAGATGGAAAATCCTGGAAAAGTATGCTACGGAGGAAGGTAATAAGGAAAAGAGGACTTAAAAGGGATACTTCATGTACTAGCAGATCCAAAATATAACTCGCAGACACAAATTCAGAGTAAACCTAGTCTGGCACCTCTAGCTCATTGTTGAGCTCCATATAAACAGGAGATGAAGACAAATGTGCAGTTACAGTAGGTCTGTCTAAGCATTAAAGATGTGCCATAAATGCTTAAGAGATAGATTGCAAAGACAAAGAGAGGTTTGTTGTTGTTGTTGTTGTTGTTGTTTTGGCTCCGGGGATTTAGAAAATTTCCATTAGGACATAGGATAACTCTGATAAAATAACAGAGAGAAGAGGACAGAGACTATTGCACAACTTATAAAGAAATGATAGCAATCACCAGAGATGTGGAGGCATCTAATTTCCAGAATTAGATTTTAATATTCATAATATCTATTTTTAATAAATAATTTTAAAGCATGATGAAAATCTAGGAAAATATTGCCCATTTACAAAAAGAAATTGACAGAAGCCTTCTATTTCTCTGAAGAAGCCTACACATTTTATTTAAAAGAAAAAGTTTAAATCAACTATCTTATATATTCTCAAAAAGCTAAAGGAATCCATGGAAAAGGACCTAAAGAAAACCAAGAGAATGATGCATTAACAAATAAAGTGTATCTATAAATAGATAAATTTTAGAACGTAATCAAGCTGAAAAATAAGATAGATACATGAAAAAAATCACTAGAGATGTCCAGCAGCAGGTTTGAACAGGCAGAAGAAAGAATTAGTAAATTTGAAGACAAGACAATAGAAATTAACCAGTCTGAATAGCATAAAGAAACAAAAAGTAAATAGAGAATAAGAGACCTATAACACACCATCAAGTGTATCAACATATGTGTTGTAGGAACCCCAGAAAAAGTGACAGAGGGAATGTTTGAAAACATAATGGCTAAAAACTTCCCAAATCTGACAAAATGTGTGCATCTACCTATCCAAGAAGTTCAGTAAATGCAAGTAGGATAAATTCAAGGAGATGTATACTGAGACTTATTGTAAAACTGTCAAAAGACAAATCAAAATAATCTGAAAAGCAATAGGAATAAAATGGCTTCTTATGTGTAAAGGAGCCTCAATATTATGAACAACAAATTTACCATCAAACCATGAAGTGGGATATTTTTCTTAAAGTGCTTGAAAACAAAGAACAGTGAACCAAAAATTTGATACCTGACAATTTTTTTTTCTTCAAAAATGAAGAGAGATGGAGACATTCTTAGATAAATAAAAGTTAAGGAAGTTTATCACTATTAAACCTGCCTTACAAGAAATGCTAAAAAAAAAAAAAAAAAAAAAAATCTTTGAGGTGGAAATAAAATGACACTAAGCAGTAATTTGAGGTAATTTGAAACCAAATGAAGAAATAAATCATACTCATTAAAGTAACATATAATAGTCAGTATTTGTATTTTTTGGTTTGTAAGTCCTATTTTTTTTTTTTTCCTACGTGGATGGAGTTGTTAGAGTTCTCCAGGTGGAGAATCATATTGTCTGTGAAGAGAAATACTCTGACTTCTTTTCTCTATGGATGCCTTTTATATTTTTCTCTTGCCTGATTGCTCTGGTTAGTGCTTTCAGTATTAATGCTGATTAGGAGTGGTGAGAGTGGGCATCCTCGTCTAATTCTAATTCTTATACAAAAATGTTTCCAGTTTTTGTCCATTCAGTATGATGTTTGTCGTGAGTTTGTCATACATGGCCCTTATTATTTTGAGAACTGTTCCTTCAGTGCCTAGTTTCTTGAAGGTTTTTATAATGAAGAGATGTTGGATTTCATTAAAAGCTTTATTTTGCATCTATTGAAATGATCATATGTTTTTTTAAATTCTGTTTATGTGATTAATCACATTTATTAATTTGTATATGCTGAACCAATGTGGTAGCCCAGGAAAGAACAATGAATTGACTTCTTTGGATATGCTGTTGAATTCATTTCTCTAGTTTATCTTTTACTTACTTTTTTTTCCTTTTTTTTTCTTTCTTTTTTTTTTTTTTTGGAGGATTTTCATGTCTGTGTTCATCAAGGATACTGGCTTGTAATTTTCCTTTTTGTTGTTGTGTTTTTGCCAGGTTTTAGTTTCAGGCTGATACTGGTTTCATAGAATGAGTTAGAGAGGAGTTTTGCTTTCTCAAGTTTTGGAATAGTTTCAACAGAATTTGTACTGGCTCTTCTTTGTATGTATGGTAGAATTCAACTGTGAATAACCCATCTAGTCTTGGGCTTTTTGTTGGTTTATATAGAGTTTGATTATGGGCAAAATTTCAGAAATTGATATTGGTCTGTTAAATGTTTTAATTTCTTCCTGATTCAATTTTGGGAGATTGTGATTTCCATTTTCTCTAGATTTTCTAATTTGTGTGTGCAGAAGTGTTCATAATTGTCTCTAAGAATCTTTTGTTTTTCCTTGGGATCCGTGGTAATTCCACATTTGTTGTTTGATTGTGCTTATTTGGATGTTCATTTTTGTTGTTAATCTAGCTAGTGATCAATTGATTTTCTTTATCCTTTCAAATAACCAACATGTAGTTTTGGGGGTTTCTTGCATAAATTTTGGGGTTTCAATTTTGTTCAGCCCCCATGTGATTTAACTATTTTTTTTTTTCTTCTGTTAGCTTTGGATTTAGTTTGCTCTTGTTTTTCCAGTTCCTCAAGACGTGATGTTTGGTCATTAATTTGAGACCTTCCTAGCTTTTTGAAGTTGACGTTGAGTGCTATAAACTTTTCTCTTAACATTGCTTTTGCTGCATCCTAGAGATATTAATATGTTGTGTTTCTGTTTGCATTTATTTCAAAATTTTTTTGCCTTAATTTCATTGTTTACTCAAAATCATTGACAAAAAATTTGTTTAATTTGCATGTAATTGCGTGGTTTGAGAGATCTTCTTGGTATTGACTTCGATTTTTAGTGCACTGTGGTCCAAGAATATGGTTGGTATGATTTGCATTTTTTTTTTAATTCCTTGAGACTTGTTTTATGATAAAGCATGCAGTTGATCTTGGAGTACATTCTGTATGCAGAAGAGGAGAATGCATATTTTGTGTTTGATGAGTGGAGTATTCTGTAGATGTCTATTTGGTAAAATCGGCCAAGCATCAAGTTTAAGTCCAGAATTTCTTTGGTAGTTTTCTGCCTTGGTATCTGCTAATTTTGTCAGTGGGGTATTCATATCCCTCACTATTATAGTACGGCAGTCTAAGTCTTTTTGTAGGTCTAGAAGTACTTGTTTTATGAATCTGGGTGTTCCAATGTTGAATGCATATATATTAGAATACTTAAGTCTTCTTGTTGAATTGAACCGTTCATCATTTCATAATGTCCTTCTTTGCTTTTTTTCTACTGATGTTTGTTCAATGTCTGTTTATCTGATATAAAAAGAGCTATCCCTGCTCTCTTTTGTTTTCTGTTTGCATGGTTGATCTTTCTCCAACCCTTTATTTTGAGCCTAAGGGTGTTATGACATGTGTGATTGGTCTCTCAAAAACAACAGAAGGAGGTGTCTTGTTTTTTGTTTGTTTGTTTTTTGAGACGGAGTTTCGCTCTTGTTGCCCAGGCTGGAGTGCAATAGCATGATCTCGGCTCACTGCAACTTCCACCCCCACGGGCTCAATAAATTCTCCCACCTCAGCCTCCTGAGTAGCTAGGATTACAGGCATGTGCCACCATGCCCAGCTAATTTTGTATTTTTAGTAGAGATGGTGTTTCTCCATGTTGGTCAGGTTGGTCTCAAACTCCCAACCTCAGGTGATCCAGCCACCTCGGCCTCCCAAGGTGCTGAAATTACAGGCTTGAGCCACTGCGCCCAGCGTGTGTTGGTTTTTTATTCAACTTGCCACTCTGTGCCTTTTAAGTGGGTCAATGGGGCCATTTACATTAAAGATTAATATCAATATGTGAAGTTTTGACCCTATCATGAGGTTGTTAGCCAGTTGCTTTGTAGTTTCTGTTGTGTGGTTGCTTTATAGGGTCTTCAGGCTATGTACTTAAGTGTGTTTTGAGTTAGTAGGTATTGTTCTTTTATTTTTATGTTTAGAACTCCTTTAATAATCTCTTGTAAGACTAATGTCGTAGTAACAAATTCCTTTAGCACTTTGTTGTTTGTCTGGAAAAACTTTTGCTTCTCCTTCCCTTATGAAGCTGACTTTGGCAGAGTATAAACTTTTTGGTTGGAATTTTTTTTTCTTTGAGAATTCTGAAAATAGCCCTCCAATCTTTCCTGGATTTTAACGTTTCTGCTGAGAAGTTCACTGTTAGCCTAATAAGTTTCTCTTTGTACACGATCTGACCTTTTTCTCCAGTTGCCTTTAAAAGTTTTTCTTTACCATTTACCTTGGACAGTTTAGTGACTATCTGCCTTGGTGATGTTCATTTTGTACAGCATTTCAAATGCATTCTCTGGATTTCTTGTATCTAGATATCTAACACTCTAGCAAAATTAGGGAAGTTTTCTTCAATTATTCCAACTCAAATATGCTTTCCAGATTGTTTACTTTTTCACCTTTTTATTCAGGAATGCCAATAATTCATGTGTTTGTCTGCTGTAATCTCATATTTCTCAAAGACTTTGTTCATTTGTTTACAATTATTTTTTTCTTTACTTTTGTCTGACTGGGTTAGTTCAAAAGACCAATCTTTAAGCTCTAAATTTTTTTCTTATGCTTGGTTCAATTTATTTAAAAAGTTTTCAATTTTATGCTGAAATTACTCAAGTTAATTTTTCAATTCCAAAAGCACTAATTGATTTGTTTTTAAGATGTTTATATCTTTATTCACTTCCTGGATTGTTTTAGAAGTTTTTTGTGTTGATTTTCAACCTTGACTTGGATCTCATTGAGCTTTCTTGCGATCTATGCTTTGAATTCTTTACATGTTATTTCTGAGTTTTCATTTTAGTTTAGGGATTATTGCTGGAGAGCTAATGTGATCCTTTTGTGGTGTCACTGCATTCAGATTTTTCATGGTGCCAGAATTCTTGTGCTGATACCTTCTCATCTGGAGACCATGACAATCCTAAATTTTGTAATTATTGTATTGCTGGTAGAATATTTTTTCCTTCTTGTCATATATATA
>NW_012108764.1:563329-617363 GCF_000951045.1 Mandrillus leucophaeus
TATAAAATTACATATGTATATATTTTATTTATATCTTTATATTTTATTCATTATTTATTATAAACATTTTTATTAGATAAAATATACAATATATTATATATTACATACATAATATACAATATATTATATAATATATAGGCTCTAGCCTGCTTCCCTGAAATCATGGCACAGTAGGGCCTTCTCTGCTTCACTTCTAGGCAGAAATCCAGGCATTTGGAGCACCTGCTTGCCTGAGCCAGCAGCGAGAACCATCCCACCCTTCATGGACACAGATTGTGCACGGGACTTTCTCCGCTCCATGCTCAGGCAGATCTGTAGGGATCTCCAGGTGACACCCACTCCACTGGATTAGGAGTTTAGGCCGCCCCTATCTCCGTGCAGGATATGAAGCTGAGGAGGTGTCCCAGTTCCACGCCTAGGCACACCTCTGGACACTTGGTGACTGCCCATTGGATTCTTCCTGAGCCCTGGTGCTTGTGCCTGCCATTAGAGGACCTGTATGTGAACTGGCCTAGCTGAACACTGCCAAAATGTCTGGATATCTGCCTAGAAGTGAAGCAGAGAAGGCCCTGCTGTGCCATAATTTCAGGGAAGCAGGCTGGAGCACCCAGCGATGTCATATGCATATCACTTCCAAGTTGCCTGGCTGGCGCTGGCTTCAAACCTCAGCACCCATGAGCTGTAAGTAGAGCAGTTTACCTCCTGTCCCAGGCTTATGATGGGGAGCGCACAATTCCAGCACCTACTGCTGAGGTGCTTTCCACAGTTCTGGCTGTGGAGACCCCTACCCAGCTCCAGAGCAGGTGCTCCAATCTCTGGCCTGAGACCAAAATGACTGCATGGTCATGCTGCTGGGTCTCCTGAGTATATATTGTATATTATAAAATTATATATGTATATATTATATATATTATTTATATATTATGTTCATATAATATATTACATATAATATATTATATATGTGCCCAGATTTAAATATTATATATATATTATATAACATCTTTGTATGTGCCCAGATTTAAATATTATATATATATTATATAACATCTTTGTATGTGCCCAGATTTAAAATGATGTACCGCTTTCAGTCCTGGGCCTGGGAAAATATCTGCAGCATTTCCTGGTGTCTTTCCCTCACAGCATCTCCAAGCCTCTCCGACATTACCGTGCAGTCTGTCTGCCTAGGTTTCTCAGGTTCCCAGTGGAAAGGTGAGTCACAGAAGGAGGCTCTCTGCCTCTCTCGCATATGGGGCTTCAGCCAGACGCCACGATGGCACTGTTTGCTGCCATTCTTCCCCCAGAATCTGGGGTGTCTTTCATAATCCAAGTGGATTCCCATTTTTCTTCGTGAATTAAAGATCAACAGAGTAGAGTTTTATGTACTCTCTTGCTATTTTTAAGTGACTGACGCCTGTTAAAAGCCTCTAATCCACCATCTTGAGACACAAACAAAAAAGCCACAGTATTATTAATGTACTGGAAGAACAAGGTTCTCCTCCGTTACAAGTTTTTTTCAGATGGACTTCAATGGTCTTTAACTTCACTTAAAAAACATTGTGACATTTTATAGTAAAAAGTCTGTGAATTGGATCCTCTGCAACATTGTATTGGCATTCATGTAGCACCATATTGTAGAGTATGTCACATGAGACACATTCAATATCTCATTGCCAGAAAGCTTACAAATGGTTCATAGCTTACAGTGTGGTTATTGTGTCTCTAGGTAAAGCATACATACACTAAATTAAGCACTAAAGAAATACTAATTTGAAATTCCAAGGGAAAAGTACTCAAATGTCAAATTATTACTGTTTATTAATTTATAATTGTTTTTTTAATTAACTGTTTATAATAGTATTTAAGTTTAAATAGAAAAGGAACAGACTTAGAAGAAATTGAAATAATATAAGTTTTGGAACAGTAAAAATGCTATTCATAGATGTGGTTTGTATTTACTTACCTTTAAGCAATAATGGGTTTTACTACTGGTTTAATGTGAAGAAACTAGGGAAAACTTCAGAAACTTATAAAATCATGGTTTGATTAACTATAAAAAACTGTTGCTCTCAAATGTAACATATAAATTGACTATCAATGTAATGATGCTTGCAAAATGCGTTAAGGTATGTATATTCCATGCAGTGTTCTTCTGACAGCCTAATCCTATCCATTACAATATAACCAGGCTCTTGTAAGCCAATAATGAGGAACAAACAGGTTCTGCAGGTGGAATCCTCAGGTACTGCTTTGAATTTAAGCATGTATATATATACTAAATGGTGCTACATTTGATGCTTTATGAGACTCCAATCAGAATTATATTGACATAAAATTCAAGATACAAAGAACTATCATTCAATGTAAATGGCTACCAAAAGATTAATAGCAAATTGGAAACAACATCATCAAAACAATTTTAAAAATAAAAAAGTATTATTTTCTGTCTCAACTCTCTGAATCCCCTGATTTCATTGTCTTAGTATATGTATTGGAAAAAAATACCTTTATAGATATTGCTTAATAAAACAATTTAAGTAAAATACAGGTTTTTTCTGTTGCTGCTGCAGTTGGGTTTTTCCTTTCTCCATTATTTATGCAAGTGGTTATTTGTTCATATAATTAATGAGTCATATTTCTGCTGATACCCTAGATAAAAGTGATAATTCATTATACTAATAGAATATGTTAGCTTAGAAGAAAGGTACTCCATTTCCTGATGAAAGACTAAGAATCATGTTTGAGAAGCAACTGTAAAATACACATAAGTTAATGTATCAGTTATTCATATAATAGCACTGGTTGCCTCAAATCCCAGGTTTATTTCATCTTTTAAGTTAACATAATTTATCATAAAGACACAATGTATCTAACAATCTAGAAATATTGTAACATTGTTAAAGGCAGAAAAAAAAATCCTACTTTTCCTAAAATGCTTTTATTAAATTGTGAACATTCTTATTTGGCTTAAATCTGGTTTACTGGAAATATGTTAATACATAAAAAATACATTTAGAAGTTGAAGAAATTGACTTGAGGAAAGGCACAGGGATAATCTGAATTCAGATTTCAACTTCCCAAGTGATAGTGAGTAAAAGATGTTCCCCTATTAAGAATGTCTATGAACTGAGTAGTGCATCTTATGGGGCATGGCCACCTGCATCATAATCTTTTGCAGTGGTCTAAAAATGCAGACTCTATGGCTTAAAATTTCCACCTAATTATTTTCTCCGGTAGTGCATTTAGTAATATATTTTAATTAACCACCCAGTTGAATCTTATGCACATTCAATTTTGACAAGTATTTACTTTTTCTTTCCCCTCCATTTTTCTCCAATAGAAGCAGTCTTTCACTCTAGCCACCACAGCTGGGAATGTGCTGACTCACACCTTTAGTCAGCAAATCTCAGGTCTCAAGGAACATGGCATAATCTGGATATTGCTGCTGGCTATTCAAGGGCCAAGGATCCATTAGTCAGCATGTGATTAATCCTGTCAGGACTTGGTTCTTCACTTCAAGGCAGCAGGTTCCCTTTTGGCCCCAGAGTATGTCTAGAAATAATATCTGGGAGCTAGTGCCTGGAATGGAGGCCTCGCGACTCTGCCCAGTGCCCTCTCCTTCTATGGCTGAGCTGGTATCCAGGATGCAAGGCAAAGTCCTCTTTACTCTTTGCTCTCCTCTCCTTAAGCAGAAGGAAGGAGACATTTTTGTTATTGTGAATTGCACTGCCAAGGGTGGAGGAGGAGAGGAGTGGTGCAAGCAGTTTTATAGCCATCCAAGCTGGAATCTCCCTAGGTCACATGCCACTCTAGTCCTATTACTCTGAGCCCAGCCTAGTACTAGGAGTTGCCTAACAATTGTAGTCCTTGCTTCCTGGACTGTGTTTCAAGTTTATCTGAGACCCCAGAGCACTTTGGCCTGTGGTAGTAAGACTTGCCTAGAAACTCAAGTTCTGATCAATGTGATGGGCAGATCCCATCTGGTTAGGTCTGATTCACATGCTCCTTCTGTGCACGGACACTAGTGCATGGCTTTTCTCTGCGGTATGACTGGTCAGCACTTATTTCAATGTAATGTCTCTCAGTCACTGCACTTTCCCTCTCCCAACTGCATAGACTCTCCACACTGCTCGGCCACTGCCAGGGGATGAGGAAGGGGTGATATCAGTGATCAAAGACTGTCTCTTTGACCTTCATTAATGACTCTTCCATAGAGATGAAGTTAAAACCAGGTATTGTGATTGCTTACCTGAATTTTGGTTTTTATGTCTGTGCTTTTCTGTGTGCAGACAGTTGTAAATATTTGGTGTTTCTGCAGGTCATACAAATATTGTAGACTTCTATTCTGACATCTTGCTCCAACCCAGCCCCCTATCAGAAATGTTTTAAAAGTTAAAACTTCATGGCAAATCAATAATTTAGAAGCGATGGAATCACAATGAATGTGGTCTATTAACTGTCAAGTTTCCAGTATCCATTGACATGTGGGCCAACACCAATATTCAAATATCTCAGAGAGACTGGCAGTGCCAGAATTGGATGCTGTGCTTCTGTATCTGGTATAGAAATCTATATAATCAAAACTAGGACCACATGGAGCACCATCAAATAAAACATGACCCAGGACACAATTCCTTTCATGGGGTTATAGAAGGTAGAATGAGATACAGTATATTGTTTCAGGATTTTGAAAATGAAAATTCATGATTACATGAATAGAGCCGTATATGAAAAAATGTGTCCCTTAATGACAGCATAAAATTTCAGAGGATCCTTTAGGTAAACTAAATATGGAGTTTACATGAAAGATATGCTTAAATTCCACTTGTGAATCTAAGGTTCTTAGCACACTGCTATGTTTGATCTAATTTGGTTGAAGAGGCATATAGTATTGACAAGCGTCATTGACTGTAGCTGAATAAAACCAAGAAGGCAGAGACTGACAGGTGGCTTTTTCTTTAAATAATTAGTTAGAACTTGGAGTGTATTTATCAATAGTGACACAACACAAATAATGATCATGCGTAGTTTATTCAATTCATTACTCTCAACAAATACCATCCAGTGTTTACACCATGGCAGGTGCTCATAGACACTGCTGATGCAATGCAGAAAAAAGCATAGACTCTGCCCTCACCAAGCTCATATGAGGTTACAGAATATTCTAGATTAGCTATATGAGCTCTATTAATACTTCATCTAAAATATATTCATGAATTAAAAAAAAAAAAAAATCTTTGACGTGCCTACCTGGGTTGCTGTGTTATCCAGTCTTGATCCTTAAGTTAACTGTTTACTTATTTTCCTCAACAGTCTGGCAATCATTAATTGATTATTCATTCAAATTTGGGAATTTGCTACACTTATAAACATGAGAGTTGCTGCTGAAATCCTAGCAGTAGGGAACGTGTTTCTTTAATAGGTTTAATCTCTGAGTAGTGATATTCTTTACAAGTTCTGGGCAATTATGTAGAATACATAAAATGTCAATTGCATATGTAGCAAAAGACAGGCTACCACCTACCTCCACCTCCATTACTTCTTTTATATTTTCCATCTATTTAATAATAAATTGTTCTTATTAAACTTAGTAATTTGCAAGAATTTTACTAATTGTTCTCTACTCAACCACTTTTTACCTCTTCAAAATGACTTTCTGAATGTTACTACTGAAATCCTCATTCTACATATAAGGAACCAAAATTATAAAGGTTTTTAATAAATTGTTCAAAACACAAAGGCAGTAAGTGGGTGTTGAGAACCATGTTTGTGTCCTGCCAATCTGATGTCAGAGTTTACTATGATTCAATATAATTCAATCTGGGAAGTTTCTTAATGATATTAATATCATTCTTTAGTCTTCATTTGTATGATTTCTAACAACCAGTACTCCTATGATCTAAATGTTTGTGTACCCCTCCAAATTCATATGTTGAAATCTATTACCAATGTGATGATATTAGCAGGTAGGACTTGGAGAATGATTAGATTATGAAGGCAAAGCCCCCATTGAATGGGATATGGTGCTAGAGAGCTTCATTCTCTCTTCTATCATATGAGTAAGGTGCCAGGTATGAACCAGAGAGCAGCCTCTCATCAGACACCAAATTTGCTGTCACCTTGATCTTGGATTTTTCCAGTATCTATAACTGTAAAAAATACATTTCTGTTGTTTAAAAGCCAATCAATGTATGATATTTTGTTATAGTAGCCGAAATGGCTAAAATGAGTACTTTTACTGGGAATATCATACTTTTCATTTCATAACCCTGTGCATAATATTTTGTTTGTTTTCTTCCCTTTTCAACTGCTTCTTTTTTTACTACAGATTGTTCTTGCTTGATAGATTTGATTATCTGATTTCTTTAATGGATCAATTAGAAGACATATTTTTTGTTTGTTATCTGTTTCCCACATTAACTCTATCTTCTTAAAATTCTGAATACCAATTTTTTCATTCTGAAGTGTCTCTTGCATATTTTCCTCAATTGTCTGTTAACTATTGAATGAACGTTCATATTAATGAATAAAAATTATATGGATCAGAGCGGCAGAGTATATTTTAATGGTATGTTATTTGCGGTGTTGAGATAATTTTTCTTGTAATCACTGTATTAATTTTTTATTACTGCTGTAATAAATTAGCAATAGCTTGGGGTTCAAAACAACACAAATTTATTTTCTTGCAGTTCTTGAAGCCAGAAGTATAAAATTAACTAATTTAGTTTGTATATTGAGCTCTTTGTAAGTCTATTTCTCTGAAGAAAGTGAATAATGAGCTTGTAATTTTATCTGTGTTGGGAAGATTATAAGAGGAAAAATGTGGAGAGAGAAAAAAAAAGCTAGTTGCTTTGGATTTGCTAGGATCAAAATGCCTAATAGCCATCCCATTGAAAATTTGTTTTGAGTAGTTATCCTATAGTTTGTTGTTTAAAACATGATTAAATGAGATCTAGCTTGTGAAGAAGTTGAGAGAACAGAAGCTGAGATTCAGGATGAAGTTATAACACCATTCAGTATTCAGAATAGAAAAAAAGAATAACAGAATAGACTGACAAAAGGTGATAACTGAGATACAAGTAAAACCATGACTGTAGTGTGACAGAGACTAAAGGAGAACCGAGCTTTAAAAAAGGGGAAAGAGGTCAACTTCTAATAGCATCAATCAATCTCTGTTGACAGACAAGTAAGGTAAGTATAAAATAATTCTGATTGAATTGTAAAGGTAGAGGTTGTTGGTGACCTTGTCAAAAATAATCTTAATGGAATAGTTGTGGAAATAAATGATTAAGTGTGATAAGTTTGTATTCAGGTTTGTAAAAGTTTGGTTTAGTCTATGTTTACATAATATTTTGGAAGTACATATTTTTGTACCACATGCAGACATCTTAATTAACCTATGTTCAATTTGTCCATGTTCAAATATACATTGATGTCATTTTTTAAAAATTGGATATAAAATTGCAATCTACAAATTGAGAATTAGTCTTATTTCATGTAGGTACATGGATACTTATATAGATTTAGGTAGTATGTTTAAAATCAAATAATTTCTTTCTCTGACATGTTAATGTTTAATTTGCTTACTATGGCCTAGTAGAATCAGGAAAGGTTAATAGATGGCATAGATTTCTAATATATTAAATCATGTGTCGTAGTTAGAAGAGTGGATAAATAAAGATAATATCCTATGTAGAAAGAATGGTATAAACAAATAGTTGGACGTTGGATTACAAAATCCTTTATTAGGAAAAAGAAGATTTGTTCATAAGAATATGTTTTGTTTCATTGAGGAGGAAAAATTATATTGAAATAAAAAAAATTTGCTAGATAGAGGGTGACATGGAATTATAGGTTAAGCATTTTAGATTTTATCTTATAAGATTGAAGTGTCACACTAGTATGTATTTGCAGCTACAGTTATCTGATAGAATATTAGGAGATGATTTATCTTGAATTGTGCATGGTAGATTGCAGTCAGAAGATAAACATTGATTTTAATGAGAGCTCTTTTATAGAAGACAAATTTCCTGCTTAAATGGACCAAAAAGGCGGCTGTATTTTCAGCTAGAGTTACTTGATAAAAATATTCGGAGAAGATTTATTTGAATTGTTCATGGCAGATTGCAGTAGGATGATAAACATTGATTTTAATGAGAGCTCTTTTATCGAATACAAATTTCCTACTGAAGTGGACCAAAAAGGTCGCTCTGGTGTGTGCTATTGCTAAGTAAAATGTCTTTGTGAAATGTGATTTGGACAGTATACAGTAATCGTCTAAGTGCTTAAAAAATCATATTCCTAGTCTCAGCTATGTGGTCTTATTTCAGTGAATGAAATTATTTATATTTAGTTCTTCAAATCAGTTTTTTCAATATCCTATAATGATTTGAGGATGCTCCATTAGAGCTCCATAAGAGAGACTTGTTTTAATTTCTTTCCAAACATCATCTAAGGAGTATTAAAAACCAAGAAGGCCATATAGGAATTACAGTGCTTTGCCATTATCATGCTGCTTTTTGGAGCAAATGGGGAAAACAGGTGTTTGAGTTAGCAACTCGACTAACCAAAGTTGTCTATATATATTTTACTCAAGTAACCATCAAACTATTGAGTAGACTATTTATTATTATAATGTACATTATTTCCTTTTACTATTATAACTCTTGCCCTGACAAATTTCTTGAGAGCTGCTGCAGGAAAATGTTCTGTATTTGGCAGAAGTCAAGGATTTATGTGTTTCTTAGTAATACTAAGGCCAATAGTGAACCCCGTTATCCTTAGTGTACTTCTGCAAGGCTAACTCTTGAGACTTAAATCTAACTTGAGGGTCTGTTTTATAGCGCAGTACTGCTTTTATACTGTTTCTCCCTTGAAAAAGCTCTGCCAAACACTGAGCTAGAAATATCCAGGATTTCTTCTACGTGAGACTTTTTAAAATAAGTCATAAATACTAGACTGAATTACCATAACCCTGCTAAGCCAAACTGAGTTATGAGATATAAACACCATCTTCCATTACAGTATTGACCTTGGATAAAGTCAGTTACTATAGTTTATTAACGAAAAGATTAATGAATAGTAGATATGAGCATGTCATTTAAAACAGTGAACAATGAGAACCTCTTTATTTCAGCAAGAAGAAAACTTACTATTCTGATGAGTCCTCGTAAGAACAACAATAGCAACAAAAACTAAATACAATTATTTACTCAATTCTGGTTAAGAATATCTTCAGGGCTTGCTTAAGCTTTGACCTTTGCCAACTTGGTCCTGGAAATTTATTAGATGTGTATAATTTCAGAACTAAAAAGACCATTAGATATAATAAAATCCTGCCTTCATTTTAGAGATGAAGGAAGAGTTCATGAGAAGTTGAGCACTATGCCAGAGTTTAAAGAACAAATTTATGGTAGAACAAGGCTGAGAAATGTGTGGTTAATTAAAGTTATCACTTTTTTATTACAGGACTTTTTAGAACCTTAAATAAATGAATGAGCATTGTGAATCTTATAGAGGTAATATACTCTATACAGTTTATCACATTTAAATGAGAATGAGAAGTGCTAATTTGAAGAAAATCTATAAATATTTCTCCTAGGACACAAATGTTCCAAATCACACAATTTAGGAAAATGCGAGAAAACACTGATAAATAGTATTGCATACTAATAATTTACAATGTATTTTTTAATATATAATGACCTCAATTAGTTTATTCCTGACTTAGAAATGGACATAATTCAGAAGAAAGTGGGGAGTAATTGCTCCAGGAGGAGTAAGACGGTGGGATAGAAGACTTGATCAATCATCCCCCAAACAAGGACATCAATTTAACAACTATCTACACAAGAAAAGTATTTTCATAAGAACTATACACCAGGCCCTCTTTCCAGGCCCTAGCTCTGAACAACATTTTTGGACACATCCTGGGCCAGAGAGGAACTTGCTACTTTGAAGGGAAGGATGCAGTGGGGGCAGGATTTGTCACCTGCTAACTGAAGAGTCCTTGAGCCCTGAATAACCAGCAGTGAGAGGTACTATATTAAGAGCCTTGGGTGAAGCTCTGAGACTTGCTGGCTTCAGGTGAGACTCAACTGTGGTGACTATGGGAAGACTCTTGCTTGAGAAAAGGAGAGAGAAAAGTAAAGGGGACTTTGTCTTGTATATTAGGTACCAGCTCACCTACAGAGGGGTAGAGCACAAAGTGGACTCTTGAGGTCCTCCATACCAAAACTTGTCTTTTAGATGGCATTTCTGGACCTTCTCTGGGCCAGAGGGACATCCACTGCCCCTGAAGGGTGAGTCCTAGTCCAGGCAGTATTCACTACAAATTGACTTAAGAACCCTTGGACATAAAGGGAACATCAGAGATACTCTGGCAGTACTCCCTGTGGACCTGTGATGGCAACGGCCATGGGGTGAGGCCCTTCTGCCTTTGGAAAGCAGATGGAAGAGTGGGAAGGTTTACCTTTTGTGGTTTGAGTGCCAGCTCAGCTACAGTACAATACCAGGTAGACGTCTCAGGTTTTTGACTCTGGTCTCTGGCTCTTGGATGGCACCTATAGACCCACCCAAGGACTGGGGTAACTTGGTGCCCTGAAGGGAAGAATACAAGGATGGCTGGCTTTGCCACTGCTGATTGTAGAGTCCTAGGCCCTTGAAAGAATATAGGCAGTAGCCAGGGAGTGGGTACAGCAGGCCTTGGGTGAGACTCAGTGTTGTGCTGGGTTCAGGTATGATCCAGTTTAGTCCTATTGGTAGTGGCCACAGGGATGCTTGTGTCACTCTACCCAGAACTTTAGGTGGCTCAGAATAGAAAGAGAGACTCTGTTTGGGAGAAAGTAAGGGAAGAAAATAAGAGTCTTTGCCTGATAATCCAGATAATTCTCCCAGATCTTGTCCTGGACCATCTAGGTAGGACCTGTACAAGTCATCAAGATCCACAGCATTGCTGGGCTTTAGGTGTTTCCTAAAGCAAATGAAACTTAGATCACAATGTCCAAAAACTTTTTAATATCTGGAAAGTGTTCCTGAGAAAGATGAGTACAAACAAGCCCAGACGGTAATAGTTACAGTAAATATCTAACTCTTCAATGCCCAGACACAGATGAATATCTTTAATTATCAAGACAGTCCAGGAAAAAAATGAACTCACCAAATAAACTAAATAAAGCACCAGGGACCAACGCTGGAGAAACAGAGACACGTAACCTTTTGGACAGATAATTCAAAATAGAAGTTTTGAGGAAACTCAGAAAATTTCAACATAACACAAAGAAGGGATTCAGAATTATGTCAAATAAATTTCACAAAAAGATTGAAATAATTATAAACAGTCAAGCAGAAAATTCTGGAGCTTAAAACTGCAATTAGCATACTGATGAATGCATCAGTCTTTTAATAGCAGAATTGATCAAGGAGAAGAAAGAATTGGTGGGCTTGAAGATAAATTTTTGAAAATACACAGTTAGAGGAGACAAAAGAAAAAGTAATTGAAAAAAACAAAATAAATAAGGCAGCTTCCATGTTAGCCAGGACTACAGGTACACACCATCACACTTGGCTTAGATGCCCTAACTTTTATGGAAAAGCCTCCTAAAATAGAATTGCTAGGTTGAGAGATATACATAGTTTAAAAAAAGTATAATAGGCATTGTAATATTGCTTTTGAAAGACCACAATAAATAAAATAAATATCCAAGAGCAATGAACAATGACCTTTCTCAGCCGTTGAAGCACCTCTAGTTCTAACTGTTTTGATTGCTCTTCGCTGTCTTCATGCAGCCCTTCTATTTATTTTCCCTGCTTCTACTGCTGTTTTAAGAAACAGGATTATGCACAAACCATTCTTTCATGGCTAGATACAGGTCTATCATTGTTATTTTAAGTTTTGTTTTTTGACTCCCTGTTATTGTCATCCATATTTTATTTCTTCAATCATTTTATATTTAGTTATTTTATATTCTATCTGATACGCTTTTCATAACTTAGCACTTACATCCTCTCTTAGTGTTACATTGTTGTATCTTGTTTCCTCTCATGATTTTTCATCTTTTACTGTGAGTTCATATTTGGTGACTGTTAATCCATGGGAATTTTAGGGGTCAGCATTGAGCAATGCTGTCCTGCAGAGAGAACTGTATTTGATTCTGCTGGGATGTAGAAGACAAAGTGGGAGAGCTTTAGTCTCCCTCTGGGGATCCTGGTTTAAATGTAGAAGTGTCATCTTCTCTATTGTGCCACATGCCTAACAATTATTCTCTTTATTACTGTGTTTATATTATAATTTTGCTTGAGGCTTTCCATCTTTTTTCATTTATTTTCTCCTTACTGCTCAAGTTTTAATTTAAGGGTTTATTATGTTTTTATTTGTATTTAAAGAGTCTTGAAGACTTATAACGCTTCCTATGGGAATTATAATGTATTCATTTGTATCCAATTCAAGAACTTCTCTGTGAAGTTCCTAATTAAAATAAAATGTATTTTATATTTGAACACTAAATGAATAACCATATTTTGCTTTTGAATTTTTTTCATTCAGGTATATGTATTTTCTGTTTCTAGCTATGATTAGATTTTATGTCTTTCAGTAAGATATTTCCTGACACATTGACACGAAGAAGGGAACACAGACACTGAGGCTTATTTGAGGGTGGAGGGTTGTGGGTCAGAGAATCAGAAAAAATCACTTCTGGGTACTGGGTTTAGTACCTGGGTGATGAAATAATCTGTATAACAAACCTGCATGATACAAGTTTACCTACATAACAAACTTGTGCATGCACCCCTGAGCCTGAAAGTTAAAAAAGATTTCTTCTTGATAGTTACTATGTCTTTCTTGTTCAAATTATTCACAAATATTTTAGATGCTTTTGCTTTTGTATTAACTATTATAATCGATTGTTTTTAAAATATTTTTTCTCTAGTGTGTTCTTAAATAAAACACTCTATTTTGCTATATGTTCAATATCTTTTGTTAATTCAAGTAGATTTTTTATGGGTCAGATTTCTCTTTCTTTAGAAATATGTTTGTCATCATCAAAGAGATATTTTATAACTTGTTTTTCCAATGCTTACAAAAATTATTTAATTTTCTATTTCTTCACAAAATTTTTTTATTTTTCATTTTACACATTGTGACTTGTTTTATTACAGTGAATTGAACTGATTACTAAACTATGAACTTTGTAAGACAGTGTTTATAACATGCCTTTTCAAATTTTGAAAAAAAATTATAATTAACACATGGTAACACATTTTGGGGACAAGATTAAATACTAACAGGGTAGTAATTTCCTTGTCCAGTTCTTGATTTAATAAAACTACTTTAGTTTCTTAACATTTAGAATAACCACTGAAACTTATTTTGGAATCTTATTTTTTATTAGTTTACTTATATTCCAAACTACCTAATGTTTTATGATCAAATCATGTTTAAATATTTATTGATATAGTCTTAATTTATTTTTCCTTACTTTACTGCTCAAACAAATTATGTTAAGCATGGACCTGGTAATAGATCACCTTCTGTTTTCTGGAGCAAATCCTATTTGTTGTAGTGTAACGTATTTTTTGGTATCATCACTCCATTTTAGTTAATATTCATTTAGAACTTTTAAATCTACAGTATAACATGGGAGGGAATGTTGTACAAGATTTTAAAATCACTCTTGTGAAATTCCCTTTTTAAAATTATACTTCCTCTATAAAAAGAATTGGGAATTTTTCTATCTTTACCATAACCTGGAATATTTTAAATAATAGTGTAATTTTCCTTATTTTAAAGGCCAGTACTCTCCATTTGTGACCCTTATCTGACCCATTGGCATTTTTTTTTCAATGCACCTTTTTATTAAACAATCTATTCTTTTAATCTATATTTATTAGTCTATTCTTTTTTTTGGCATTTTCTGTCACCTTTCATAATTTGTACGTTGTTATTTAGTTGCACAGTAAATTTTTATAGTTTTTCCTTTAATTTTCATTGTTAAGCTCCATCTTTGATCTCTCTTTTTCTACCATCATGCTTGTAAGGTTTTGATTTTATTGCTCTCAACTAAAATTTGAAATTTAAATTAATAGTTAAAACTTTTTCTGACTTGGGAATTTTCAATATCACTAACTTCACATGTCCAACATTTTGTTTTATATTCTTTTTATTTTTCTAGTTGCTGGAGATGCTAATGTCATTAAGAAATTCTTTCGGCTGAATGTCACAGAATGTCTGAGTAATTATTAAAGAAAAAAGTTTATTTTTTCATACACATACTACACACACACACAAAATCTGAAAGAAGTAGGCTGACAGCATGGTTCAGTGCAGCAGAACCATGTATTTTTAGTCCTCTTGCTGATGTCTCTTGTTGGTAACATCTCCAGTTATCTATATGATCAAGAGAGAGAAAGAATATACAGAGCTGAAGTGAGAGATCAGTTCTTAGCCCATCTGTGCTTGATAATTGGTTTTACCAAATGGAAAATAAACTTTTTCCTATTTTCAAGACAGAAGGCAATTTTAAGCCCACAGAAGTTGGGCTGCTAGCCTCCCATGGAGATTGGGAGTTAGGGGCCCTATGTTTCTTAATGATTGCATTTCAAAGGCGTGACTCTAAGGTCCTTAGGAAGAACATTCCTGAGTTGTAAAACTGCTCAGAGGTTCTTTAAAATTTCTGCATCTCAAAAGGGCAGACAAATAATTTAAAAATACACATTATCTAAAGTAAATGCTCCAAGAAAAGGGAGATCTGTGGCTTGGAATAAGGAGAAGCTTGTGGGATGTTTTCTTAAGTTGCCGGGCACATTAGATATATCTTGCTCACCAACAAATTGTCATTTAGTTTCTGCACAAAGTTGAAGTTGAAGACATTTTGGTAAGTTGTAGTATTTTCACTGGCTCCTCCTATTCTAGTGATCCATGCCCAAATGACACGATGTCTTTGTTTAACACACTGAAAATGCAGTATTTGAAGAGAAAGTGCGTAATAGGAAAAAAAAAAAAATCCCGTTAAAGAAAGGAGAGAACCATATGGCAGTCGGAGAGCGTAGCTCTTAACAACTCGTGATGGTGAGCAAACATGAGATTGCTCTGTCCGCATAGGTACCCGTCTCACACATCTCTCTCTACCTCCTCAAACTACAACCCTATTGCTGCCATCTAGGACTCTATTATTCATTGTCATTGGCTGTTACTTGTGAAATTGGGATGATCTATCTTACCCATTTTCTCTCTTGGCCACATGAGATGAACTTTGGGATGAATGCCTTCCCTGGTGAATGATCAGCTTTTGTAGTAGGTGATGAAGAGTTACAGGTTGTTGAAGTCAACATGGCTTTTATTTTTGCAAAAAAAAAAAAAGATATAAAAACATATATATATATATATATGTTTTAAGGGTATTTTCTTCCTGTCAGTCTTTGTGCAAATAGCCATGGCCAAGGATTTTACTTAAACATAGTCTTTTAAGATTTATATAGTCTTTTAATTCTTTAACATAGTCTTTTAAGTTTGTAGGCTTTTTTTTACAACTTACTGGTCTCTGTTCTATCCATACGCCTTCACCTTCCCATAATGGCTGTTACCCCAAGGCAGTGGACAATGACAGCCTTAGGTAAAAGGCCCCATCCTGAATCCTCCCTTTGCCACCTGCTGCCTAATTTTATCAATCTTATCTCCTGCTGATACAGCTATTTCCCTGCTTCTTGGACTAGATGCAATTTGGGGTACACAAATTTTCTTTTCAAACCCAGCAGGTCTACAAATTATGGGGCTCTAAATCACTTAGATTGCAGCCCACATGTTGAGAGCATACCTCTAGCAAAGCATTATTTTCTCCTTCTCTGCTTTAGACTGCTTTCAGAACTTTCATACCTCCTTTTGGAAATTTGGCTGAAAGCTGCTAAGGGTAACCATTATAACTAACTTTCAGAGAGTTCCTGCCATTTGTGCTAATACCACAGGTTCAGTAGATACATATCTTGTGTGCATCTCAAAGTAGAACAGGTTATGTATTTTCTCCCTCTTTTCTCTTCACATGTTTGTATGTTCACATGATTACTGTATTTGGGATCTGGGCATCAGTCTGCATTCAAGATTAGAATAAGTTGGGAAGGGGCTAGTCACAGAAACACCTGTTCATTTCATCAGGACAGCAAATATTTTTTGGCATCCCTATAAGAGATTACTTATGTGTCACTAGTCAGAACTGTGTGCACTTGGACACCCTTAGAAGCAAGGAAGATGAGAAGAGGCAGCACGTTGCATTTTCAGGCTCTGAAGTCAATATGAGCAAACAGAAGAAAACTGGAAATGAGTCTTAGAGAAGTCAAATAAGGAGGTATATCAAAGATGAATACTAAATCATTTAAATGTTCTTTATTCTTTTAATAAGGAAGATCAAAAGCCATTAATTTGCTCTAAATGTGGCACTGACCGTCCATTCGCTTTAGTATAAAGTATGGCCATTTAAAAACTTTTCTGTATAATATTTATTTCTCTTTTGAGTTCATTTCAATGATCTAGGGATTAATAATTATTGTGTCTGTTAATTTTTAAGGCACTTGCATCATCTTTTGAATATTATCTTGTAAATAACACAGTATTCAAAACTTTGCCTTTTAAGATTTTCATGTGGTTGTTGTGCTACTAGAGGTGGTGGTGTGCAATATTTTACCAAAGTAGACACATGAAAAATATGTATGTTATATTGAGTAATGTATAGTTTGACTTATATTTGCTTATTAAGTCAGATGTATTCATTTTATTACTCAATTCTTCTGTACTCTTACTTACTTTTGTCAACTATGTCTGTTAAATTTTCCCTTAATTTCCAATATACTTTGATTTACATATTTAAAGGCTCTACTGTTTGGTATATATGGGTATAAAACACTTACATTTCTCTGTCATTTGCCACTTTTATCATTTCATTATATTTTCTTTCTTTTTCCCACTTGATTGTGTTCTTAACCTCCAACAACCTTAATGGGAATATGTCCATTTCTGTTTTCTTTTTATTTGCATTTTCCTGTTGTCTCTTTGTGTACGCCTTCATTTAGAAATTCTTGTTTATTTTTATTTTAAGAGGCTTATTTCTTCTTTCTTTATTTTTTTCAATAGCATATAGTTCCATCAGAATTTTTTAACTCTGACAAACTTGGTATTTAATGAATGGAAGAATACAATATACATATTCCACTCTAGCGGAATAAATGGCACGTTATTATATTTCTTGAATCTTACTATGTTTACTTTTCCATATTATTTTTTTTCTTGTCCTTTTATTTTTGGATCAATAGTTACATTTATTCACTTTGTTAGTGAACTATACTATGCTTGGACTGTTAGTTAGTTATTATTATTTTTTTTAATTTGAGTATTTTCTATGTGCCAGGTCCTATTCTAGAAGAATGGAATAGACAAAACAGAAAAAAAAAAACTTCTCAGAAATTTCCTTCTAATCAGACACATTTTATTGTCATTATATAGAAGCAAGGAGCTATATTTTCTACCAAGATCCCCTATTTCCTATTGGTTTCAAATCCTACAAAATGAGCCATTTAGATAAAATCCATATCCCTCTTCTCTTCCTTTTCCTATTCCCATCATGAATAAAAACTTTTGAACATTTTCTTCCCTGTCGTCAACATTTATCTTCAAGTTTAGTATTTAATCAATAAATTTTTCCTCGCAGTATGCCTATTCTGTTTCATGAATCTTTATGTCTTTCTTTGAAAGTTTTAAATTATGCAATACAGGCAGTCCATTTGTATTATTGCATAGTCATTACTCACAACTGTTTCCAGATTTGTAGGCATTTGGTGAGAAGTGCAGGTGATCTGAGGAATCCACTGATGACTGGCATCTAAAATAAGGGCAGTCTCGTGAAATACCAAACCCTTAATTTGTGGGATTTGTGCTAAATTTGGGGGGTGGGGGTGGTTAGAATCTTCTATGTTTTGAATGTGATCCCTCCAAAACTTAGGTGTTGAAACTTGATGACCAATGTGATAATATTAAGAGGTGTGACCTTTAAGAAATTATTAGGTCAGAGGGTTCTTCCTTCATGAATTAGATTAAGATCTTTATACTAAAGGCTTCATGCAGCCTTCATCCTTCCACACTTTTTCTGTCCTTTCCACCAACACAGTGTTCCTCCACTCTGGAGGATGCAGTAGGCATCCATTGGGGATTTTAGAACCTACCCCCTGCTAATGACTGAGGGTAACTACTACTCACAATTGCCTATAACCCATATTTCCTTGAAACCTAAATGCTTCAAGCATAAATTAACACAGCTTAAAGTTGTAATCTGAGGAACTGTTGACACACTCTCCCTCTCTTATTTCCTTCCTTCTCAGGTACCTTCAACAAAAGATAATTTGTTTGAAAAGTACAATTATCGTTCATACTGCACATTCAAAGAATCATCATTTGTTGTTTTACAAAAATTGAATGATTGCCAAATAATTTCAAGCTACACAGTAGAAAACAGTGAGCTCACCTTTTCCTGTTTGTATAATTACTTAAAACTAAGGAGTGTGATAGAAAACACTGATTCTTACAGACTATTACATGTATTGCTACTGCAGTGAGGGAATCAAAGGACTCATTTTACTGTGTAAGAATTATAATGTTAGCCTAAATTATATACAAAATATGGTACTAAAATGTAGGTGCTTAGAAAAGTAGTAAGGAGTACTGTTCTCTCAAATTGTATCTAAATGGGCCTTTGGGTATGTCTAGCAAAAACATTAATTTCAAAAAACATACATACTATTTTAATGTAAACAACCTTTATTATGGTAGAAATTGAGATCTAAACCAGAACATAATTCTTCCTTGATTGGTGTAATATTCAACCTTTAGGTTCCAACAAAATAAAGATATTGTCAGTTTTCAAGATAACTACAGTTGTTTTGTGCTCAAAGGTATTTTTGTATTTAAAACTACTGAGTAGCTACTTCAGTGACCTAAATAATCTCCCACTGGGACTCAAATAACTCTATTTACATAATAACCATATAATAGCACATTATCTTTTACTTCATCTAAACAACAACAGTGCCATATGTTTTACCATCTGAAGAGCCTGGAAAAAAAAGTTAGTCTAATTTCAAAATTAATTATAAAGGTTGAAGTAATTTTAAAAAGGCCAATTTTGTTAAAGCAATCAAGCCTATTTTAACTATCAAAAAGAAGATAATGGTACATATGAATAATTGGGACTCTAAAGAGATCCCAGAGTCTCCAAATATATATTCCTGTTTTATTTAGAGCAATTCTTGGAATTTTAGTATTAAACCAGTGTATTAGTTAGGGGTCTCAAGACAGACAGTGATATGGTTTGCCTTTGTGTCCCCATTCAAATCTTATCTCAAATTGTAATCCCCATGTGTTGAAGGAGGGACCTGGTGGGAGGTGATTGGATCTTGGGACGGTTCCCCCATGCTGTTCTCATAATAGTGAGTGAGTTCTTACAAGAGCTGATGGTTTTAAAATGTGGTACTTCCCATCTCGATCTCTCCTTCTCTCCTGCTGCCGTGTAAGACATACCTTGTTTTCCTTTCACCCTCTGCCGTAATTGTAAGTTTACTGAAGCCTCTCCAGCTGTACGGAATTGAGTCAATTAAACCTCTTTATAAATTACCCAAGCTCAGATCATTCTTTATAGCAGTGTGAAAACAGACTAATACAGACAGAAAGAACTGATAGAATACATAATAGATAGATAATAAGTATACAGACAGATAGATAATAGATAGATATAGAAAGATAAATAGATTAGATAGATAAATGATAGATAGATAGATAGATAGATAGATAGATAGATAGGATTTATTAGGAGAATTGAGTCAGATTATTATGGGATACTGAGAAGCCTCATGACAAAACTTCTGCAAACTGAAAACCCTGCGATGCCAGTAACATACCAGGGTGAAAGTCCAAAAGCCTCAGAACTAGGAAAGCCAATGGTGTATTTCTCAGTCCCAGGCTGAAGACCTGGAAATCCAGGGGGGTTGTCGGTGTAAGTCCCAGGGTCTTAAGGCCAGAGAGTCTGGAGTTCTGATGTCCAAGAGCAGGGAAAGAAGGGTGTCCCAGTTATAGGAGGGAGACAGAGAAAATTTACCCTTTTGTTCTCTCTGGGCCCCCATTCAATTGGATGGTGTCCATCCACATTGAAGGCAGATCCCTCGCACTTGGTCCACTGAGTTACATACCAATCTTTTCTTGCAATGCCGTCATGGTCACACCAGAAACGATGCTTTACCAGTTCTTTGGGTAGTCCTTAATCCAGTCAAGTTGACACTTAAAATTAATGATCACAATCAGGTTGCCTCAAATTACTCTTTTGTGTCCTTTGAATAAATAATAACAGTAAAAATTTTTTTAATTAGCTTTACTTTTAATAATATAAATTAAAATGCCAATATTAATCTTAAGCATTTTAGACATTTTAAATAATTAAAAAGAAGTATTTCCCAGGATCTGATTAGAATGTCATGTAATTTTCTAATATGAATTAAACCTCACAACTAATTTGACTCTGAAGAGATTGGAAACCACACATGGATTAATCACTTTTGGGGCTGAACTCTGAAGGGCTGAAGCATTTTCTGTGGAATTCTATGTTTTTGGGGAGGAGGAGAGTGAGAAGAGGGAAAGATGGAGGGAATAAAACAAAACAGAGATAATAATGAGACCTGAAATTATCTACCCCTACATGCCACCTGGACACAGAACCAAAACCACAAGTTGTTGTCTATATTAGCATGAGTTTGTTCTGTTCCTCTCTTTATTAGCATGACTTTGCCATTTCTCTGTTTTCATTAGCATGACTTTATTTTTCTAGGAATCTTCTGCCCAGGCAAATGGTTTGATTCTTAATTATAAGAACTTGCAGAAAGTCTTATAAATTCTTCAATGAAAAATGCAAACAGACAGTTTATTTTGTCCTAAAATTTGTTGAATTCCTCATCTCACAATCTAACTCTGCTATTACTGCCAACCCTGGACTATGGTATCATGATTCTTACCCAATCTTAATCAAACCCCCTCACTTATTTAAAACACCTATGTTAAAACAAACATTCAATTCTAAAATAATTCTGTCTTTGCCGTCTTCTTTTCCAGACACTGAAATCTTTTTGAGGTGTTTTCTCCCCATTGAAAGAAAAAACATAGACAACATACATTTAACATAATTTATTTGAGCAAAGAATGATTCACAAATTGGGAAGCACTCAAAATCAGAAGATTCAGAGAGCTCCATTCTGCAATGTAGTAAGTGAGTTTTTAGGCCGAACATAGAAATGAAGTACAGAAATAGCTTGACTGGTTACAGCTAGGTGTTTGTCTTACTTGGAGGTGGTCTGATCAGCTGGCTGTCTATGACTAGCTGAAGCAAGGCTGCTTGCGATTGGCTGAGATCTAGCTATCAGTTACAAAATATATATATATATATACACTCCTGAGTTAGGCTATGGTTTGTTTATATGCTAAGTTAGATTGTAGATAATTACATAGAAACTCAAACTATGGAGACAGTCTTAAACCAATGGCCTCTTGCTTATTTAATGGGTCTGAGCATAGTAAGTTGTATACGCAGTTTTTTTCATATTGATGGGATGTGTTTGGTAATATTTGGGAAGTAAGAATTTAACAATCATTATGAATTTATCCACATTGGTGGAATCAAAAAATAGCATATAAACAGCAACAATAAAAAAAGAAGCTGAAGAGAAGAAATAGGAGAAAAACCTATCAGAATAAGCTTAAAATGAAAAGAAAGAGGGGGGAAAAGCAATTATGGAACTGATAGAAAAGGAGGGATAAATAGAAATGTAGATGTTACCTCAGATAAATGATCACGGTAGTGAAACAAGACGATAGAATATTTAGACATTTTCCTTGTATTGGGAAAAGTCAGCAACTAGATGCATATAGCTATAAGGATGGTAGTTTCCATCCAATTTCATCTAAAATGAAAATATGACCATGTCGGTTTCATTCTTAACATTTCTGTAGCTTTTAATTGTGCTTATGATAAAACAAATAGAAATTCTTAATGTAACCTGTGTGATCTTATGTATCTTTAAAAGATCTTATTTTTAGCCATTATTTATCTCAATCACTTGTTATTCATCCACACTACTTTTTTCTCAGTTCCTCAGGTGTTCTGGGTATCATAGCAAGTAATTTTGTATTAATCTACTTTGATATTCAATACACTTATCTTGGTAGAAAGCAAGTTGTATGAAGGCAAACTATATGCTTTGTTCATAATTGAATAATTGTTTCCAACATGTGGCAGATACTTGATTCTTAAACAAACTAATGTATATCCAGAAGAGTATTATATAAGGATTGCTTTTAATACTTTCAAGAACCTGCAAAACTAACCAATGATGACAGGCATTAGAAAGCAGTTGCCTTTTTCTGATGAAGCAATTGAATGGGCATGAGGAAACATTCTGAGTTTGTGGAAATATGAGGCTATTGGTTACTTGAAAGTATTCTTTTGTGAAAACACATCAAATTTTATATTTATGACATGTGAATTTCACCATATAAAAATTGTAGTTAAATATAAGGCAGATATGACCAACACTTTTTGAGCTATATACTTTGGAACCACAATATTACTTAAGGCTATTTTAATCTTTCATATATTTACACATGTATTAAACATATATTTATTGGTTAGGTACCTCATGTGCTCATCTATGAAGAAGATACGGATAGTCTGTACCTTTGTAGAGAATAGAGATGAAAGGAGCTGAAAGCCATTTTATGGGGTCTCATGGAATGTTTCATGGTGATTAACAAGGAAACCCTATAAGGATAAAGCCCTTAGCCCTTCAAATACAATTCAACTTGATGACATAATCAGTTAATTATAAATTATATGTTATGTAGTTTTAATATTATGAGTTATATTATAAATTGTGTGCCGTCTAACCATAGAAAATATAATTTTGGTTTAAAACATTAGAATCAAAGACCGTTACTGAAAAATGTTAAATGTCTGCTTAAAATTATTATAATACACTGGTTCCTTTTCCTGTTATTGTTAATATATTGTTTCATATCAACTCATTTCATTCCACTCCCTCAAATGTTTGAACACTAAACATAATAGAAGATACAGTATAGAAAAAGAAGAATGAGTAAAATATTAAACTTAATGTTAGGTGGTATATTGTTTAATAATTTTGTAGGTCCCCCAAAAGACATGTTGTAAAACCAGGCTGAATGAAACTTAAGTGAGGGAAGTTCCCAAATTAAGTTATGTCTCCACAATTCTAAAACATACATTCTTACATAATTTTTAAACTTATAACATGGGTATACACTCATGTTAGTAAACATTAGAGAAATTAGTTTGGGATTAAATATATGTTTCTAAGACAAAAAAGAGTAGATTAAAAGATAAAAATAAGAAAAATATAAGGAAATTTGCAATATTATTTTATTTTTCTAATGTGCAATGTGCTAAACACTTTCACATGTAATTCATATAAAGTTTTCAACAATGGCTAACATATCAGACATGTCAATATAAATTAACTCACACATCTAAATTATTGAATTAGTAAATGAGAAAGTTCGTAATCTGAACTATATCTCAACTCTAAGTCTTTTACTCTTTCAAATTCATCGTACTATTGAGGTAACCAAAAGGTATACAGGTTTCTTCTATAGTCAAATTAAAATATTTACCAACAAATGTACTCAAAAAATCTAGTTTCTACATTTGTCTAAATTGATCTTGAGTTATTCAGAAACCACTTATCCTCTATGTAGAAGTAACTTTAGACTGCTGCAATAATACAAACTGTTCCTCTCTGCAGTACTCAAGTTTTCAAGTAAAAATACTTGAGTTTTTAAATTTCTCTTTCTTTTCAAAATACACTCAGTAGTAAACAAAAGGAAAAAAAGGATATAATAGTTTGCTATGGTGTTAGAAATAATGACTTCTCAGATTGCCTAGATATTCTCTAGTTGGTCTTACATTTTAATAGACGTCCATTGTCTGCTTGATCACTGCCCAATCAGCCGATGTTTGTGGTGATGACAGTGGTTTGTGTCACCTGGGTTATTTCTCTTTCTACTTGCCAGTACCCAGCAGATCTACTTGGCTGCTTTGCCTTTTTCCCCAACTCCTCTTGGCATATATGTAGAGTATTCTCCACACATAGAGTCCAGGTTTTATTTTATTTTTATTTCTTTTTTAAATATAACAAGGAGCAGAAAATATTTATTGATTTTTGAGACATGGTCTTGCTTTGTTGGTCAGGCTGGAGTGGAGTGGCATGCTCATATCTCACTGCAACCTTGAACTCCTGGGTTCAAATGATCATCCTGCCTCTACCTCCCTAGTAGCTAGGATTCCAGGTGTGCACCACCAAGTCCAGCTATTTTTGTTTTGTTTTGTTTTGTTTTTTTTTGAATGAGAAGGGGATCTTACTATATTGCTCAGGATAGCCCAAGTTTTATTCTGATTTCCATTTGTTCTTGAACTAGAACAAATGACCTCTTCTGGCTTCTGTGGCAAATGTCTCCTGAAAACTCCCTCAACTGGTCTTTCAGATGCTTCTAAGTCTATTCATGTTAGAATAACATCAAGAGCCAGTCAGGAAAAATAAACATCATCTTTCTGCCTAATCATAGACAGCATTAAGTTTATTTTGCTGTATTTGGAATCCAAATATAGAGTGTGATAAAATGTCCACATGTTTAAGGTCTTGCAAATTGTATTGTTTCTCTAAAGCCATCCCCTTTCTAGGCTCAACCTCAAGGCAGAGGAGTGGGAGGGAGGCTTGCTACTGTTTCCTCTGTCATCTACCACAATCTCTTGTTAGAGAAAGTAAATGTTTCCTCTTCTTACCTGATTATCCTTTAATTAGTACTCTGTAATCTAATCTGTGATGCCTGCCTCTTGATAAATTAAATAAGATGATAAAGGAATCCTTTTTAAAACCAACCTTTCTTCCTGTGCTTGCCTTGAGAACTTATAAAATTCTATTTTGAATTTTCAGAAGCTGAAGACTAACCTAGTATTTCTATTTTTACTAATACTGCAAAAGTCATTATCACTACATGTTTCTTCCAAGTTTCTCTTTCTCCTACTCAAAATTACATAGAATCCTTGTATTGAAGATCATTCCAGCAGAAATGTAAAGGAACAATATGGCTATCCTTGTCTTATAGACTTGGGTGATTATATAGGTTACATCTGCAGATAACTGTTAATTTCAAGTAGACGGGAAAATACACTAGAGCATATGGTGCATTATAGTGGAGCACAATAGAGTAAGAAATTTGCAATATATATATGAAAATATTTAGGAAATAAAGTATGCTTTCTCGAATATTGCTACTTCTTACTTCTTGTGACAATAATATCTACCTTTTTTCTGTAATTGTTGCTCAATTGAAAGTGTGGTGCTTCCATAAAGATCAAATTTTCTTTTTGCTAGTGCCATAGCTTTATCAATGTGAAGAAACTTTCTCTTAGGTGAAATCTCTCCAAATTAGAATTAATAAATAAGCTTATAGATGAAGAAAAGAATAGAAACAGGAAAAATAGTAAATAATAGAAAGAGGAGGAAATGGAAGAGTTAAAGTTCAGCTAATAAATTCTAGTAATAAAATCTAATTTATTTGAAGCCATTCCTTGCAGAACTTGGATGAATGGTTCCATGTAAATTTGTATGCTGAATGTAGTACATGCATTTTCTTCATATTTCATTTATATTCCAGCTGCTAATTTTGAGAGAAGAAATTCAATGATGAGGGATTCTTTTAAAGTTATTCAAATTTAAAAATGTATATTCAATAATATGCTGATAAATATTAAAAAATTTACTGCAGTTGAATTGAGATAATTTTTATGATAAAATAATTACTTACTACTTTGGGACAAAAATGTTACAATTTGGGACCCAAATTGTACAAACAATTATCATCAAGTGGCACTATTTGAAAAGTCCTGATTTTGGTATTGTATTTTGACCTGCAATTAGAAAGCATTATTTTCTTAGAATTTGATATCAATGTAATATTTTATATCACTACAATATTAGCATATAAAATCATAAACTTGAAATTACATAAGTATGTAAAATGAAGAGTGTCAATTCAACAAATCATAATTAGATACCTAATGTATGTCAGGTAGAGTGTTAGAAATGAGGAGCATAAAAGGATGGATCAAACCTAATCCCTTTGCACTTCAAAAGCTTAAATATATTGAGGAAAAGAGATACTGGTAATGAATAATATGATAACTGTAATTCACAGCAGAACAGGGATGCTATAATAGGGATAGAAGAAAATGATACAAGTACAGAGAAGGAAGAGATTGATTCACATATCTTGTCGGGTATAGCCCGAAAGCACTGAGGCCACTGACAACTCGTAGCCTTCCTATCAAACATTCTTAACTGAGCAGGTTTCCTAACATGGAATCTTAATTAATTACCATACAAAGGTCCAACTAGATCTAGGAGGAACTCCCTTCAGGACGGGAGATAAATGGTTCCTCCTGGGTGATTAAGGGAAAAAGACACAATGGGTATTCAGTAAGTGATAAGGAAACTCTTGTAGAAGCAGAATAGGAAAATTGCCCAATAATTGGTCTGCTCAAACATGCGAGTTATTTACACTCAGCCAAACCTTAAAATACTTACAGCATCAGGAAGGAGCCATCTATACCAATTCTAAGTTAATGTGGACTGAATGAAGTCTTATTAATAGCAAAGAATAATTGAAATCCCAAACTTACAAGGTTTTCAACAAAAGTAAAGTTTGCTAAAAGTTAGCAGTGTAACATGTATTATCCTAACTTCTAATCTTATGTAAATCAGACCCTATCAGTGCCCCTCAAAGCTCAAGTCCATCAACTCAGAGCCATGCAACTAGTACCCCTACTTATAGGGTTAGGAATGGCCACTGCTACAGGAACTGGAATAGCAGGTTTTTCTACTTCATTATCCTACTACCACACACTCTCAGAGGATTTCTCAGGCAGTTTGCAAGAAATAATGAAACCTATCCTTACTCTACAATCCCAAATAGACTCTTCAGCAGCAGTGACTCTCCAAAACTGCCAAGGTCTAGACCTCCTCACTGGTGAGAAAGGAGGACTCTGCACCTTCTTAGGGGAAGAGTGTTGTTTTTACACTAACCAGTCAGGGATACTACGAGATGCTGTCCGGCATTTACAGGAAAAGGCTTCTGAAATCAGACAATGCCTTTCAAACTCTTATACCAACCTCTGGAGTTGGGCAACATGGCTTCTCCCCTTTCTAGGTCCCGTGACAGTCATCTTACTATTACTTGCCTTCAGGCCCTGTATTTTTAACCTCCTTGTCAAATTTGTGTCTGCTAGAATCGAGGCCATCAAGTTATAGATGGTCTTACAAACGGAACCCAAAATGAGCTAAACTAACAACTTCTACTGAGGACCTCTGGACTGACCCACTGACCCTTTCCCTGGCCTAAAGAGTTCCCCTCTGGAAGACACTACAATTGCAGGGCCCCTTCTTCACCCCTATCCAGCAGGAGGTAGCTAGAGCGGTCATTACCCAATTCCCAACAGCAGTTGGGGTGTCCTATTTAGAGGGGGTATTAAGAGGTGAAGTCAGCTGGGTTTCTGGGTTGGGTGGGGACTTGGAGAACTTTTGTGTCTAGCTAAAGGATTGTAAATGCACCAATCAGCACTCTGTAAAAATGCACCAATCAGCACTCTATGTCTAGCTAAAGGCTTGGAAATGCACCAATCAGCACTCTGTAAAAATGCACCAATCAGCACTCTGTAAAATGGACCAATCAGCGCTCTGTAAAGTGGACCAATCAACACTCTGTAAAATGGAACAATCAGCACTCTGTAAAATGGAACAATCAGCAGGATGTGTGCAGGGCCAAATAAGGGAATAAAAACTGGCCACCCAAGCCAGCAGCAGCAACCCACTCGGGTCCCCTTCCATGCTGTGGAAGCTTTGCTCTTTTGCTCTTCGCAATAAATGTTGCTGCTGGTCTATCTTTAGGTCTGCACCACCTTTAAGAGCCATAACACTCGCCACAAAGGTCTGCAGCTTCATTCTTGAAATCAGCAAGACCACAAACCCAGTGGAAGGAAGAAACTCTGGATACATCTGAATATCAGAAGGAACAAACTCTGGACACACCGTCTTTAAGAGCTGTAACACTCAGCACGAGGGTCCGCAGCCTCATTCTTGAAGTCAGTGAGATCAAGAATGCACAAGAATGAATAAATTCTGGACACAGGATCATGGAGGACAGAAGGCAGGACTAGATTGTAGCTCTGTACAGAGCAGCACGTGGAGGCTTGCATTGTGAACTTTAGCTCCAAATTGACTGCAAGAACAAACCAGCAATCCTGAGAGGACCCACAGACCCTCAAAAGGAAGCAGACTGCTCTTGCAAGATCTGGGAGCCCCCCAAATACTGTGAGTGCCCCAACTGTGGAAGAGGGAAAGGGAGACACCCCTCTCCAGAACACATACCCCCACTGGAGAAGCTGAAGCTCTATTTATGGGAGCAGTTTGTGACTTTACCTGAAGCTGAGTCAGGTTAGAGAGCCAACTGAAATACACGGGTAGAGGGAGCAGCAGAAAGGCTATGAGAACCTGCTGGGCCCCCAAGCAGCCCATTCCTGCCTGGCACCACAGGGATCCACTGGGAGGGTGGCCAGAGGAGCAGAACATAAAATCTCCACAGGGAGAAGGAATTGTCTAGCCAAAGTTTGTAGCAATTTGAACAGGGGAAGCAACCTCCTGGCCAGAATTCAGGGGTGGGCAAGAAACCAGCATGCAGGCTTCACAGGTTGGGGAAGAATAAAGCCCTTTTCTTCTGCAGCTGGGAGGTGGATAGCATTGGGCAAGTTTTCAAGCCCATCTCACCTTCCACCTGGAAACAGACTTGAAGCTGTTGGAGGAACACAGTGGGGAGTGAGACTGACCCTTTGGTTTGCATGGGAGCTGAGTGAGACCCATGATTGCCTACTTTCCTTATTCCCTCAAAATGTGCATGACTCCACAGAGGCTGCCATAATCCTCCTGGGTACATAGCACCAGTGACCTGGGAATCTTACCCTCATCTGCCACAGCAGTGGCAGCAAGACTCACCCAAAGAGAGTCTGAGCTCAGACACACCTAGCTCTGCCCCCACCTGATGGTCCTTCCCTACCTACCCTGGTAGCAGAAAACAAAAGGAGTTCTAAGGTGCCACCCACCACCAGTTCCTCTCCATACTACCACAGCTGATGCTTTCTGGAAAGTGTCACCTCGCAGCAGGAGACCAACCAGCACAAAAATAGAGCATTAAGTCACCAAAGCTAAGAACCCTCATGGAGTCTGTTGCACCCCCCTGCCACCTCCATGGGAACAGGCACTATTATCCATGGTTGAGACACCCATAGTTGGTTCAAATCACAGGACTGTGCAGACAACTCCCAGTACCAGCCTAGAGTGGGGTAGACTTGCTGAGTGGATAGACTCAAAAGAGAGACAACAATTACTACAGTTTGGCTCACAGGAAGCCACATCCATAGGAAAAGGAGGAGAGTACAACATCAAGGGAACACCCCAGAGATAAAATAATTTGAACAACAGCCTTCAGCCCTAGACCTTTCCTCTGACAGAGCTTACCCAAATGAGAGAAATCAGAAAGTCAACCCAGGTAATATGACAAAACAAGACTCTTTAATACCCTCAAAATCACAGTTGTTCACCAGCAATAGGTCCAAATGAAGAAGAAATTCTTGATTTACCTGAAAAAGAATTTAAAAGTTTAGTTATCAACCTAATCAGGGAGGGACCAGAGAAAGGTAAGGCCCAATGCAAGGAAATCCAAAAAATAATACAAAGAAATAAAAAAAATGATACAAGAAGTGAAGGGAGCAATATTCAAGGAACAGATAGCTTAAAGAAAAAAAACAATCAAATAGTCATGAAATTTTGGACACACTTTTAGAAATGCAAAATGCTCTGAAGGGTCTCAGGAATAGAAATGAAAGAGTAGAAGAAAGAAATTCAGAGCTCAAAGGTAAATTCTTAGAATTAACCCAATCCAATAAAGACAATGAAAAAAAAAAAAAAAAAAAGAAAGAAAAGAAAATGTGAACAAAGCTTCTAAGAAGTCTGGAATTATGTTAAACAATGAAACCTAAGAATAATTGGTCTTACTGAGGAAGCAGAGAATTCTAAAAGCTTGGAAAACATATTTGGGGGATTAATTGAGAAAAATTTCCTTGGCTTTGCTAGAGACCTAGACATCCAAATACAAGAAGCACAAAGACCACCTGGGAAATTCATCACAAAAAGATCTTCACCTATGCACATTATCATCAGGTTATCCAAAGTTAAGACAAAGTAAAGAGTTTTAAGACCTGTGAGACAAAAGCACCAGGTAATCTATAAAGGAAAACCTATCAGATTAACAGCAGATTTCTCAGCAGAAACCCTACAAGCTAGAAGGAATTGGGGCCCGATCTTCAGCCTCCTCAAGCAAAACAACTATCAGCCAAAAATTTTGTATACAGTGAAATTAAGCATCACATATGAAGGAAAGATACAGTCATTTTCAGACAAACAAATGCTGAGAGAATTCACCATTACCAAGCCACCACTACAAGAACTGCTAAAAGAAGCTCTAAATCCTGAAACAAATACTAGAAACATGTCAAAACAGAGCCTCTTTAAAGCACAAATCACACAGGACCTATACAAGAAAAATACAAGGTAAAAAGCAAAAACAAACAACAACAACAACAACAAAATAACACAAAGTACACAGACAACAAAGAGTATGATGAATGCAATCATACCTCACATTTCAATAGTAACCTTGAATGTAAGGCTTAAATGTTCCACTTAGAAGATAAGAACCACAGAATGGATAAGAACTCACCCACCAACTATCTGCTGCCTTCAGGAGACTCACCTAACACATAAGGAGTCACATAAACTTAAAGTAAAGGGCTAGAAAAAGGCATTTTATTCAAATGGACACCAAAAGTTAGCAGGGATAGCTATTCTTATATCAGATGAACCAATTAAAGCAACAGTAGTTGAAAAAGACAAAGGGAGACATTATATAATGATAAAAGACCTTGTCCAACAGGAAAATCTCACAATCTTAAACATCTATGCACCTAACACTGGAGCTCCCAAATTTGTAAAACAAGTACCAGCAACTCTAAGAAGGGAGATAGACAACAACACAATAATAATGGGGGACTTCAATACTCCACTGACAGTACTAGACAGATCATTGAGACAGAAAGTCAACAAAGAAACAATGGATTTAAAATATAACTTGGAACAAACGGACTTAACTGATGTATACAGAACATTCTATCCAATAATTGCAGCATACACATTCTATTCAACAGCACATGGAACTTTCTCCAAGATAGATCATATGTCAGGCCATAAAATAAGCCTCAATAAATTTAAGAAGATTAAAACTATATCAAGCACTCTTTCAGACAACAGTGGAATAAACGAGAAATCAATTCCAAAAGGAACTTTCAAAACCATGCAAATGCCTGGAAATTAAATAACCTGCTCCTGAATGAGCATTGGGTCAAAAACGAAATCAAGATGGAAATTAACAGATTCTTAAAAATGAATGATAATACTGACACAATCTACAAAAACCTCTGGGATACAGCAAAGGTGGTGCTAAGAAGAAAGGTCACAGACCTAAATGCCTACATCAAAAAAGTCTGAAAGAGCACAGACAATCTAAGGTCACATCTCAAGGAACTAGAGAAATAAGAACCCAGAAGAAGAAAGGAAATAACCAAGATCAGAGCAGAACTTAATGAAATTGAAACAAACAAGAAAAAAAAATTACAAAAAGATAAATGAAACAAAAGCTGGTTCTTCAAAAAAAATAATAAAACTGATAGACCATTAGCAAGATTAACCAAGAAAAGAAGAGAGAAAATCCAAATAACTTCACTAAGAAATGAAACAGGAGATATTACAATTGACATTACTGAAATACAAAAGATCATTCAAGGCTACTATGAACACCTTTGTGAACATAAACTAGAAAACCTAGAGGAGATGGATAAATTTCTGGAAAAATACAACCCTCCTAGCTTAAATCAGAAAGAATTAGATACCCTGAACAGACCAATAAGAAGCAGTGAGATTGAAATGGTAATTTAAAAATTGCCAACAAAAATACGCAGGAGCAGATGGATGCACAGAAGAATTCTACCAGACATTCAGAGAAGAATTGGTACCAATCCTTTTGACACTATTCTACAAGACACAAGATAGAGAAAAAACTCTCCCTAATTCATTCTATGAAGCCAGCATCACCCTAATACCAAAACCAGGAAGTAATATAACCAAAAAATAAAACTACCAACAGATATTCTTGATGAACATAGATGCCAAAATTCTTAACAGAATGCTGGCTAGCTAACTGAATCCACCAAGATATCGAAGAGATAATCCATCACAGTCAAGTGGGTTTCATACCAGGAATTCAGGGATAGTTTAACACACACAAGTCAATAAATGTGATATACCATGTAAACAGAATTAAAAACAAAAATCACAATATCATCTGAATAGATGCAGAAAAAACATTCCACAAAATCCAGCATTTCTTTATGATTAAAACTCTCAGCAAAATAAGCATACAAGAGACATACCTCAATGTAATAAAAGCCGTCTATGACAAACCCACAGCCAACATAATACTGAATGAGGAAAAGTTGAAAGCATTCCTTCCGAGAACTGTAAGAAGACAAGGATGCCCACTCTCACCACTCCACTTCAACAAAGTACTGGAAGTCCTAGCCAGCAGTCAGACAAGAGAAAGAAATAAAAAGCATCCTAATAGGTAAAGAGGAAGTCAAACCATCACTGTTTGCGATGATATGATTGTTTACCTTGAAAACCCTAAGGACTCCCCCAGAAAGCTCCTAGAACTGATAAAAGAATTCAGCAAAGTTTCCAGATACAAGATTAATGTACACAAATCAGTAGCTCCTTCATACACCAGCAATGACCAAGTGGAGAATCAAGTCAATAACTCAAAAGACCTCTACAAGGAAAACTACAAAACTGTGGTGAAAGAAATCATAGATGACATGAACAAATGGAAATATATCCCATGCTCATAGATGGGTAGAATCAATGTTGTGAAAATAACCATACTGCTAAAAGCAATCTACAAATTGAACACAATCCCCATCAAAATATCAAAATACCACCATCATTCTTCACAGAATAAGAAAAAAAAAAAAGTTCTAAAATTCATATGGAACCAAAAAAGGGCCTTCATAGCCAAAGCAAGACTAAGCAAAAAGAAAAAATCTGGATGCATCACAATACCTGATTTCAAACTATACTATAAAGCCATAGTCACCAAAACAATACGGTACTGGTATAAAATTAGGCACATAGACCAATGGAACAGAATAGGGAACTGAGAAATAAACCCAAATATTTACAACCAACTGATCTTTGACAAAGCAAACATAAACATAAAGTGAGGAAAGGACACCATTTTTAACAAATGGTGCTGGGATAATTGGCTAGCCACCTGTAGGAGAATGAAACAGGATCCTCAACTCTCACCTTATACCAAAGCAAATTCAAGGTAGATTAAACACTTAAACCTAAGACCTGGAACGATACAAGTTCTAGAAGGTAAAATTGAAAAAACTCTTCTAGTCACTGTCTTAGGCAAGGATTTCATGACCAAGAACCTTGAAGCAAATGCAATAAAAACAAAGATGAATAGCTGGGACCTAATTAAACTAAAGAGCTTTTGCATGGCAAAAGGAACAGTCAGCAGAGTAAACAGACAACTCACAGAGTGGGAGAAAACCTTCACAATCTATACATCTGACAAAAGACTAATATCCAGAGTCTACAACAAACTCAAACAAATCAGTAAGAAAAAAACAAACAATCCTATCAAAAAGTAGGCTAAGGACATTAATAGACAATCCTCAAAAGAAGATATATAAATGGCCAATGAACATATGTAAAAATCCTCAACATCACTATTGATCAGGGAAATGCAAATCAAACCCACAATGTGATACCACCTTACTCCTGAAAGAATGGTCATAATCAAAAAATCAAAAAACAGTAGATGTTGGCATGGATGAAGTGAACAGGGAACTCTTCTACACTGCTGATAGGAATGTAAACTAGTACAGCCACTATGGAAAACAGTGTGGAGATTCCTTATAGAAATAAAAGTAGAATTACCATTTGATTCAGCAATTCCACTTCTGGGTATCTACCTAGAGGAAAATAAGTCTTTATTAGAAAAAGATACTTGCGCATGCATGCTTATAGTAGCAGCACAATTCACAATTGCAAAATCGTGGAACCAACCCAAATGCCTATCAATCAACTAGTGGACAAAGAAATATATATATATATATGTATATGTGATGGAATACTATGAAGCCATAAAAAGGAATGAATTAACAGCATTTGCAGTTACCTAGATGAGACTGGAGACTATTATTCTAAGTGAAGTAACTCAGGAATGGAAAACCAAACATCGTATGTTCTCACTGATACGTGGGAACTAAGCTATAAGGACACAAAGGTATAAGAATGATATAATGGATTTGGGGACTCTGGGAGAAGAGTGGTAGTGGGTGAGGGATTAAAAGACTACAAATATGGTGCAGTATACACTGCTCAGATGATGGGTGCATCAAAATCTCACAAATCACCGCTAAAGAACTTGTACATGTAACCAAATACCACCTGACACCAATAACTTATGGCAAAATAAAAATAATAATAATAATAAAGAACCAACAAATTCTACACACATGCCTAATTTGGTTTAGAAGAATTACTGTAGGAACAATAATTACATTAAAATATAAAATTTATGTTTCTCCTTGAAACAAAGAAGAGAATGTAATATCTCAGTGATTACATTTTGCCTTGAATATAAATCCTGGGCAAAACTGTATTTGAATAAGACTTTTTAAAGAGCTAACAATTTATTTTACTACTATTTACCTACAAATTTTAGTATAAGAATATTGGAGTCCAGGCACGGTGACTCACGCCTGTAAACCCAGCATTTGGGAGGCCGAGGCAGGCGGATCACAAGGTCAGAAGTTCTAGAGCAGCCCAGCCAGCATAATAAAACCCCATCTCTACTAAAAACACAAAAATTAGCCAGGCAAGGTGGCATGCACCTGTATGCCCAACTAGTTGGAAGGCTGGAGAATCTGAACCTGGGAGGTGGATGGAGGTTGCAGTGAGCTGAGATCATGCCACTGCACTCCAGCCTGGGTAACAGAGCAAGACTCCCATCTTAAGAAAAAAAAAAAAAGAATATTGGAAAAGATATCAAGGTCAGTATTTTTTTTCTAAATTCAAATGGTTTAGAATTTATATGCTGGCAAAATGCTTAACTTTCTGCTTTTCAGTTGAAAAGATATCAAGGTCATTATTTTTTTTTTCTAAATTCAAATGGTTTAGAATTTATATGCTGGCAAAATGCTTAACTTTCTGCTTTTCAGTTGATTATTAAAAGCAATTGATGGCATGTTGCATATATAAAAGTAGTTGTAAGCTAAAAAGTAGTATTGAGCAATTTTAATAAAAAAAAAATTGTCCATAGATTGGAACTTTGGTCTGCATATGACCAAATGTACTAGAAGATCTTCCAATATAAGATACAACAATCCTCGTCAAGGCATGAGGCTGGTAATCTTGAAAGACGAGGTTATGTTTTAGGGCTCCAAAGACACCGTTAACTTGGTTTATATAGCTCACTATTCTTCCTTGAAAGTAAGCAATTAGCTTCTTTTGTAGCAGTTATAAATGTGCCTACAAAATAGAGAAAAAATTTAGAAATAAAAGAGAAGGAACTTATATTTCACGAATACTTAAATGGTTTCCCTGCTAAACTGTTTCATTTTATGAGCTGCTAATCATTTCAATTTATCTTATATTTTAACAGTGGAGGGGATTTATAATACAGCCAAAATTTAGGTACAGCTAAATTTAATTAAAAGTGGTTTAGTCCTAGATTTGTCTTCATCTAAATTATAAATGCATTAAAACATAAATTCTATAGTTACTATCAGTAGATGAAATGCTGCCAAAATACTCTTATATGTCACTATATTGTTTATTACCCATTTGGAAAACCATAAACAGAAATAAAAAGATTTAATATGTCTCTTTTTACTATCCTCCTAAAATCTTAAAGAACAGCAAGACACTCCTCTCTTGCCTTGGATTCTTGTCATTTTCCTTCCATATTAAGGACATTTGTTTGTTTGCTGTCCTATTCATTGGCTCTTTTTTGCTTAATCTATACTTAAAAGGGTAATTTTATAACAATTTTTTCTCCTAGTTTCTACTGTTTGTTTGGGAAATCACAGTTCTTTTAATTCCTTTCCTGTATTCAATAAGCTTATCACTGTCAAATATGAACTTCCAGCCCTTTCTTTGTCCTCAGCACTAGACACGTATTTTCCACTGCTACCTTGTCATTTCTTATGACAAGATTTTTCCTCAAGATCAGTACGTTCACAAACAACACATCACTTTCCCCATTTCCTGCCCAATCCCCTTGCAAATTCTCTTCATTATTAAGTTTTTTCTCTTCCACAGGTAACATTATATGCTCAGGAAAATAGCCATACAAGTTTACCATCTTAAGTTCTACTGAACATCTTCTTTTTTGCTACATTTGCTCTTTTGCTTCCATTAAAATTTGTTTCTTACAACATTTCAAAATGTCTCCATAGTCTATCTCTCTTGTGTGATCTAATTTGCATTGTTCAAACTTGCCTCTAAAATAATCTTGGAATAGCCTTCACACTGATATCTCATCTGTATATACCTTCTTTCTCCATAGGTTTAAATCCAAATCACTTAAGGTTCTACAAAATAGAAGATTCTATCATATCATGTCATATAGAACGATTCTTTCAAATTATTTATATTTAGAAATACATACATTGTTTGTGGTTGCATTTAAAAAGTTACAGTAGATTATAAATATGTACTGAGTACATAGTAAATATATAAAGTCAGACCATATTTAAGGGGTAGATAAATAGAATTTACTTTCAGATGGAATAAATGCAAATCTATGCTGCAAACGTGTATGTGTGTATAGATAGATGGATAGATAGATAGATAGATAGATATAGATAGATGAGAGGAATTTCTTGTGATTAGGCAACCAATCGTCTGACAGGAACCATAGAATTAGTTGTGACTGTGAAATGGTCTACTCTCAACTCCAGCCCATGGTTATTTAACCATAGTATACTGTGTATAAACAAAAAAGAATATATATATACACATTTGGTTAAATAACCACAGTATATTTAACCATACTGTGTAACCATACTGTGTATAAATGAAAAATTATATATATATATACACAAACACACACATGTGTGTGTGTGTGTGTGTGTGTATATTGGCAGCTCATTTAAGGTATATGCCACATCCAGTAATATATAACTTCACAATTACAGGATATTGATTCCCAGCTGATGCTTTAACTGAGCCCTCAGCAAAGGCAATTTATTATTCTTTTAAGCTACTACAGTGAATTCTGTGGGTATGACTGTATTCTTTGTGTGTGTGGTGTGTGTGTGTGTGCTGCATCTTAAATGTTTGTGTCCCTCTCAAATTCATGTTGAAATGTAATCTTCTATGCAATAGTATTAACAGGAGAGGCCCTTAGGAGATGATTAAGTCAGAAGGGTTCCAGCCTCGTAAATGAGATTAATCCCCTTATTAAGGAGGTTTCATGCAGCATTTGCCCAATTTCACCCTTCTGCCTTTTCCATCTTTTACACTATGTGAGAACTTAGCATTCATCCCCTTCAGAGGATGCAGCATTTAAGGTGCCATTTGGAGGCAGGAACTAGGGCTTCACCAGACACTGAAACTGCCAGTGTCTTGATCTTAGACTTCCCAGCTTTCATAACTTCCAAATAAATTTCTATTCTTTATAATTTACCCAGTTTGTATATTCTGTTGTAGCAGCACAAACAGGCTAAGACAATTTTCTTTACCAAAAAATGTAGTCTGTGGTTGGAGTTGAGGTTTTGTAGGAAGAAAATAGAAACGGAATTTATGAAGTCTTTGAGTGAGAGGATAGGCAAAGATTTTTTAACGTAAAAGGGAAATTTTTATGCGGAACATGCATGTATTCACATAGAGTAAACAATGGTCTTCTTCATGATGAAAAGTTTCCTTAATATAATCAACTTGTCACCAGGGGCTGGCTGGACATTGGCCTCTAATGCTAGCAGTCATAATAATTGGTCAGATCAGCTTTAATTAAGAGAAATGCGTGTTATTGAGCCAATATACAGTTTTTATGCCTGCTATCATGGAGAGCTTGTAAATAAACCTATCAAGCAAACAGCAAGATGGCTAGATAATTAGATTTATCAAGATCCACAGGACAAGTGATCTTTTTCACCTTATTATTGAACATCTGCTACTTTTGAATTGCCCTACTACAGACATTTACAAGGCACACAAATATCTTATATTTTTTGATCATTCTGAAAAATACACACAAATAGTTTTCCCACAGCTGATTCCGCAGACTATCTCTGCTTCCACATAAAGTAGGAAGCTAGATATAAGGACCAAAATTCTGTCCTTTATAAGTACTGTCTTTCCTAGTTATTCCTGAGCTGGGCTACAATGCAGTAGCCATCCACTTTAAACTGGTACCAGCATGTCATACAGACCCAATTATAAACCACACCCATGTTTTTCTTCCTATATCAATGGTCAAAAGGAATTCTTCATGAGATCTGTTGGTTTAAAAGTGGACAACAAAGAAATAGGAGCAGACATAATAGACATCTGAGTCAACTATATTTTATATTTACTTTTGCCTCTGGATCCACTTAAATACCATCTCAGATATACAATTTACATTTACACTGGACTGTTGCTGTGTAAGTATGATTTTAATTCACTGGATCCATTTATGCTGCATGGTTCTGGTCACATGGTTCCCCATAGCCAGGAATTCAGCACCTACCATGGTCCATTAGCACGCCAGAGACCATTTTCAAATGGACAATAGTTATCTGCAAAGCAGGTCATGGTTTTACTAAAAAACATTAGAAGTCTGCACTGTGATTGTCCTACTGGGGTTTGTCGGACATCTTATAGATAATTCCTATAGGCCACAGGCATATCCAATACCATGTTTTCTGCAAGATTATAAAGTTTGTGATGGTTTTGCATAGTGTCAACATAGCCATGCTGAAACTATGTTTTCCAAAAGTTCTTTTCTTGGATGGTTTTTACTTGTAATTTGTCCCGAGAGAAATTTTCATGAGATTTGGTATATAGAATTTAAGCAGCAGCAAAATTCTCTGAATGTGGGTATAGTAGAGTGTGCCATGCACCACTGTAGCTCATGTACACTGTCACTAATCTGCTGGTTCATGATGTTGGTATGGGGCAACAGTCAAGCCCACAGCTTCTCCAGCTCCTATCAGATGTTTTTCTTTAGTTTCACTGAGCTCTTAGTTGGGTGCATGTGCAGCTTCATGACAAAAGGTGTTAGCATCTTTTGCAGGTTACCTTTATTATCAAGGTTGGCAGCAATGAGAAGCAGACAGGAGTTATCTTCATAAGTCCCAGTTTGTCCTTATAAATGCTTATATTGACATCACTTCTCCTGCTTCAATACCAGAGTTTTTCTCACCTGTCTTCCCTGTAGAGGTACAGCACCTTAAGCTCCTGGTCAGATGCAGAGGCAACAGTTTTTAATAGACTGATTAAATCTGCTCCCATAATTGCATATTATCCAATCCATCAGCCTAATGTATTCTATGTTCTGTGGGTAAAAAGATGATGGCAATCACTCCAAACTACATGATCACATTGACCAGGAGGCTAGGCATAATTCTAATAAAGGAGAGCAAATGAGTAATGCTATTTCTACCAAGTAAAGACAAGTTATTCCTGATTATTTTTGTTGATAAAAATTTCAAAGAAAAAACTGATAGGCCAATAGCTACATACCACATGCCAAGAGTTATATTGGTTTGCTTCAATACAGACGCCACATACAGAAGTGGATGTGCCATTGTTATCACCATCTAATTGGCAATATGGTCATTTTTCACTTTTTCAGGGACAGTTGGAAGGGATCTGCTTGGCACTTCTTAACCAAAGTAGCTCGCACTCTAAGGGTCAGAAAGCAGTATGCTCATTTTTACCAGTTACTTATATTTTTGCTATGAACTCTATGATAGAGAAACAAATGCCAGATGGATGTGAAGTTTCATGGGATTTACTGTGAGACCTATTTGGGCAAAGGCTTATATCAAACATCTTTCCTTCATAAACCCTGATTTTGACTGCTAGATCACTGTAGAGCTATGGGTCTCCAGGTGTTAGTGTTTCAGCTCAGAGACAATTTCTGATAACCCCATGTATTTTTTCTTTCCTAAATGTAGTGTCACTATGGAAGAGGCCTGCAGTTCACCTTTTAGAATAACAGAGGAAAGACTCACATTATTCTATTGTCGGCAGAGAGCACGGTTCTTCCTCAAGAGAACTGGGTTTCCTATCAATGATGATTGGTTATGGATTGGCTTATACTTGGGAACTAAGTATGGGGTTCTAGATCCCCATGGGTGTTACTGAAGTTAGGTCTCTGCTTTCCATGCCTAGAGGTTTTCCACTTACATATTTACAGTAGTACCTCAGTGGGATGTCCATCTCTTTCATTAATAAGGATCTTATATTCAATTAAATATTGCCACAAACCTCCAAAACATTGTGAGTAAAATAATGTTAGTAATCATGATTGCTGCCTTTGTAACTAAGTGCCAGCTGTGTGACTCCCACTGCCTTGACCTCCATTTGCAACACATTCCATCCATAATTAAAAGATTGAAAAGAGTTACTTCAAGCCTGTTTACCCATATGTAATTTTCCTTCAACAAGGACGTCATAACATATATTAAAAATATGTTAGCAATCCTATGTCAGGTTTCATTTAAAAAATCTGTTTTCTGTAGTCATTCCTAGTTACAACAATCTCATAAATCCCAAGAGGAAATAATTGGCATATTCAAAGGGGGAATTGAATGAGTTTAAAGAAAAGATGATTTACAAAGGTGACTACAGAATTAAGGAAAACCAACTAGGGTTATGCAGGGCTTCTGTAGGTAAAACCCAGAAAAGGGTGAGGCCACTCCTATGACTGGGTCTCCCTAGGATTTGTTTTTTTTTTTTTTTTTGAGACGGAGTCTCGCTCTGTCGTCCGGGCTGGAGTGCAGTGGCCAGATCTCAGCTCACTGCAAGCTCCGCCTCCCAGGTTTACGCCATTCTCCTGCTTCAGCCTCCAGAGTAGCGGGGACTACAGGCGCCCACCACCTCGCCCGGCTAATTTTTTGTATTTTTTAGTATAGACGGGGTTTCACCGTGTTAGTTAGGATGGTCTCGATCTCCTGACCTCGTGATCCGCCCGTCTCGGCCTCCCAAAGTGCTGGGATTACAGGCTTGAGCCACTGCGCCCAGCCTGGGTCTCCCTAGGATTTTAACTCTCAGAATTCTCCACACGGAACTTCTAGCATTTCATCAATTAAAGTTTAGGCTTTTCTAACCGGACATTCGTTCCTGCAGAGTTTTCCACTCCAGTAAGATGTAATTCTCTATACCTGCCTGTCTGTCTCTCCAATTTGGGGAGCAGTGGTTTGCCCTGTGACTTCACTTTGCTGAGGATCTAAGAAGAGCTGTTGATGTTTCAGTTTGTTCAACTTTTTATTTGCTGTTAGTACAGCAAGTAAACTTCTATGCTTCATACAGACCAGACTGGAAACCAAAAGCTTCTGTGTACTATTAACTGTTAAATGAGTAAAACAAATTAGAAGAAATTGGACCAACCAGTTTTATTATAAGAACGATAATAACTCATATTTTTGTTTCAAGGCCTAAGCTTAGCTATAAATTCCATGCTGACTTTATCTATGCTTCTTGGATGTCTCCACTTGACTATCTTACAGGCATGCCCAAAGCTATACTCATCATCATCTTATCTATCTCTGTATACTTCAGTGAAGCAGTATCTATCCACCAGTTTGAATCAGAAGACAGTCACTATTATTTATCCCTCTCTTCTCTTACACTCATCTCTAAATACAGTAGAGTGTGATTCTTTTATGATTCAAATCTTATTTCTTGAGATACTTTGTATTGCCTCTTTCCTCCACGTTCAATACTAGCTTCATGTCATCTTGTTGCATATCTTCCTTTTCTTCCTATCATCTCTCTCTTATTCTACAAACTCTTCCTTACTTATGACGTAGAAAATTTTAGCTAGTTCTCTTATAGACTTGCTACCTAATGACTGCCCCTAGGGTCTTACCTTTCCCCACAAGACAGTTATAAATGTATTTACTAAACAAAATCCACTTCCCTGCTAGAGGGAGTTATGGTGACATTTTCTTACATCTATGAATGTGTACATCTATATTTTTACTCCTTCAGAAATCCTGACAAACATCAGAAAGCACTTTTTAATTTGGATACCTGTGCAGCACCTTCATTCATCTTTTTTCTTCTGGTGGAACAGCATTTTTTAGAGGCATAAGCTATTTTTATGAAACTTTAGTTTTCTTGTGAAATCAAGAAAAACTCAATTCATGTCTTTCTTATGATTATTAATTTATTTTACTTTATTGATCCCATCTTACATCGTTTAATAGACTCATGCTTTTGTATTTACCAATCTGTACACTTTTTCTAACATACATTTAAAAGAGAACAAATCTGTTTTCCTTTCTGAATGTTAATAATTTAAATACATTTAAAAAATAACCTGAAAAGTGTCCTCATCCCCTCAGCTTGAAATGATAATATCTCATCAAGAAAAAAAAAATCAGAGCAGCATCAGATGACATAAATTGATGAAACATTCTCTCCTTTCTCAGAAACACTCTATGCATGTTAGTAATTTATTTTCTGTCATCTCTAAACTTGCCCTTCTCTACAATGCTTTTTGATTTTGGGACTGGGACTGTGAAAAGCACATTTCTGCTGTTTCAGATGGCTTCCAGTTAGCCCATTTATGCTGCAGGTTGCAAATGCTTTTTGTGAAACATCCGACCTTGGCGATTACCTTGAGCAGTAGTATATACGTGACTCCCACAAGTTTAGTGTTCCAATAATGGAACACCTGACATAAATGGGTTAAGGTCTGAAAATAGATGGCACCAGGAGACTATAAGCTTGGAGGAGGAGGAAAAGACTTCTTAATTCCTGGGGCATTCTTGTGGGCTTTTTGTCTGTTTCTCTACTTGTATCACCTTAACACACTTTTTCACCCTGGCAGTGAAAATTTCTTCCTGTAGCAACAGCTGGTGCAGTTTGCAGTTTGCCAATATTAGAAACACTAATTTTACTCTGTATTCTTTCAGCAGCACTTTCATCAGCCAGCTGGTGCCCAGTGCTGAGGTTTCAACATTCATCATTATTAACTTTATTGAATGAACAGTTGAAGATTCTGATTAAGAGACAAATTTTTATTAATTACCTATCTCAGTCTGTATGAACTGCTATAACAAACTACCATAGACTGGGTGGCTTATAAGCAGGAGAAATGTGTTTTTCACAGACCTGGAGGCTGGGAAGTCCTAAATCAAAACACCATCAGATTTGGTGTCTAATGAAGGCCTGCTTCCTAGTTCATAGACAGCCTTCCTCTGGGTGTACCCTCATATGGCAGCAAGGCTGAGACAGCACCCCAGAGCCTCTTCTCTAAGGGCACTAATGTCGCTCATAAGGGCTCAACCCTCATGACCTACGCACCTGCCAAAGTCCCCACCTCTTAATACCATCTCATTGATAATCAAAACTTCAATATATTATTTTGAGGGGAAGACAAATATTCAGTTTATAGCATTACTTTACAAAAAAATATGTTGACTCCCCCTTTGCCATAGACCTTACCAATGGGACAAATCAATGAAAGCCAGATGGAAAATAAAATATGCCAGAGTAAGCAGTCACTTCACAGGCAAGGGAGAGGGATAACATGTATATACAGGAGAGAGAAAGTTGTCCTTAGTTCTTAATGGAAAAAAAATTATTTTTATAAAAATATAAATAACTAGTGGACACATGTACATTTATTCATATATTTATGCATGCATACATGAAAATACATAGAGAAAGAGAGAGAGCATTTGCTTCTTGGATATGAGTTGGAATAATTGTGGGTCTTGACTCTAACACCTTACAATGTAGGCACATCTTTCTAAGGATCAGATAATAAACCCAGGGGCTTCTGCTTTTTATGACTTAGAGATGTCTTCAAAGTCTGGACTTTGTATTTCTGGAAATATAAATATACATGGACACAGTATTTTAATCTTTCTGGGACTTTGGAGTTAACCTAGGATCTTAGTCTATGCTGTAACTATTTGGTCCTCTCAGATCAGAGCACTTGACTAGAAAAATGGCCAAAGATCAAATTCTCATATTGTACCAAGAGAAAAATGCTTCTGTGGTATGTCAAATCAGCATTAGCTACTCACACATTACTTACATTTCAGTATCTCAGCAGTCTAAGACCATTTAACAGCACTGAAAAACCTGGATAATTTTTTTCCTACTCCTGGGTCCATCATTCTTTCCTTGCTGTGTACATTTACCATTAGTGAGCAGTGGTCCCTCTCCTAAAGTGTTTCATTTTGTTTTATCTAAGTCTCCTTCCCTAAACTCATAGTTTTTTAATTTTTAATTTGTATGGATAAATAGTCTATGTATTTGTAGGACACAGGATATATTTTGATACAGGCAAATGATGTGTAATAACCATATCAGGGTAAATGGGGTATCCGTCACCTCAACCATTTATCCTTGCTTTGTATTATGAACAATGTAATTATACTCTTTTAGTTATGTTAAAATGTACACTAAATTATTGTTGACTGTAGTCACCCTGTTGTTCTATCAAATACTAGATCTTATTCATTCTAATTATAGTTTTGTACCCATTAACTATACTCACTTGTCTCCACCCTCGCTACCCTTCCCAACCTTTGATAACCATCGTTCTACTCTCTCTCTCCATGAGTTTCTTTGTTTTCATTTTTTGCTTTCACAAACATGCAAAGTTTGTCTTTCTGTGCCTGTTTTTTTTTTCTTTTTTTTTTTTTTTTTTTGCTTAATATAATGATCTCTAGTTCCATCCATGTTATTGCAAATAACAAGATCTCATTCTTTTTTATGGCTGAATAGTACTCCATTGTATACATGTACTACATTTTCTTCATCCACTTACCTGTTGATGGACACTTAGGTTGCTTCTAAATTTTTGGCTATTATGAATAATGCTGCAACAAACACAAGAGTGCAGATACCGCTTCAGTATCCCAATTTCCTTTCTTTTAGGTATATACTTAGCAGCGGGCTTGCTGCATCATGTGGAAGTACTATTTTTAGTGTTACTATTTTAGAAGTTCTGAGGAACTTCTGTTCTATTCTCCATAGTTTTTGTACTAATTTACATTCCCAGGAATAGTGTATGAGGGTTCCCTGTCTCTACACCTTCACTTATTCTCATTACTGCCCCTCTTTTGAATTTAAGCCATTTTTTGGCATCAGATAATATCTGATCGTAATTTTAATTTGCATTCCTCTGATGATCATTGATAATGAGCACCTTTTCATATACCTGTGTATACACTTTCATATACTGTGTATATGCAGATACTGAGGAGAGTGGGAAAATGAAATGTACTTTGGATAGTTTAGACAATATGTACCACCTTTAAGAAGAAATTTAGAGATGAGGTTTGCTATAGGATATACACATATATATATATATAAAATATGTATGCCTATGTATGTGTTCATGTGTATATACATGCTATAATTGTGCATATGGAGACATATGCATATGTTTAATATTAAATTTGCATTCCTCTGATGATCATTGATATTGAGCACCTTTTCATATACCTGTTTACCATTTCCATTTCTTCCTTAGGGAAATGTTTATTCAGATCTTTTGTCCAATTTTAATTGGATTATTAGATTTTTTTCCTATGAGTTCTTTGAGCTCCGTATATATTCTGGTTATTACTCTCTTGTCAGATGGATGGTGTGCAAATAATTTCTCCAATTCTGTGGATTGCCTCTTCACATGAAAACTCCTAAATTTTAACAATTCCAAACACTTTCTTTTATTTCCCTAGTCCCAGGTTGCTGCTTCCTTTTCTTGCTATATACACTGGAGTTTTCTTTACCTTTACAGTTAAATGTTTATAATGAATCCACAGCCCTTATATTAATGTGTATCTGTTCAAAAAATAGATGGTGATTTTCACCTGCCAAAGCCTTCACTATTGCACTTTCAATTCCTTCCTGATAAAGAATTATAGGAAGTAGAAATTTGGTATTTTATAATCATTAAAATGCTTGAATTTAAAATCAAGAATGCATTAATTAAAATTGTTAAGTGAAGGAATCTACTTTTCTAAAAATGTGAAATTTGATGTTAATATGTATGATTTTCATATAAATTATATACAATTTTTAATATTAATTTTCGTATTGAGAATCTGTTAGTAACATATTATCTGAAGTTTTATTTGTCTGAAATGTTTCTATTTTCCTTTCATTTCTGAAGTAAATTAGATATTTTTCACTTTCTGGAACTCTAGGTGGACAAGTCTGGTGGTTTTCTTACTTTGCAAAGTTATTATTTTTTCTACTCATTACACTGTTTTTTTGAGAAGTAAACTGGAATTCATATGGTTGTTGTAATGCATCTTTTTTTCTTCCTCTAGTTTTATTACGATATTCTCTTTATCCTTAGTTTTCAGTAGCTTGACTGTATGTGTCTAAGTGTATTTCTTCATTATATTTGTCCTATTTGGGAATAATAGAGGTTTTGAATCTGTTGGTAAGAGTTTTATTACTTTTGAAAAGCTTTTTGCCATTATCTTTTCAAATGTTTATTTTCCATTGTGTCTCTCCTTTCCTTCTGATGCTCTAACTATATATACTGTGGATTATTTGATATCATCCAACATTTCTCTCATATTCTTGTTCATTTCCAGTCTTTTATTTATCCTCTGTGCATCAGTTTAAATGGTTCTATAGACCTTTCTATGTATCTTCCTTCTGGTATATCTAGTCTGGTGTTAAGTCCATGCATCAAAACCTTTATTCCAGATAACACTTTCTATTTGATTGGTTGGTTTTTAGAGATACGTTTTTATACTAAAACTCACAACCTTTTCATCTTTTCCTTTAGGCTTGTTAAATATTAATTATATATTTTTTGAAACCCCTGCATGATATTTCAAATGGCTAGCTAAGTTTGCTTCCAATTACTAATGACTTTATTAAAGATTACATTTTCTGTAGGTCACCTAATGTTTAATTGTTTACTAGATGCTGTGTTTTAAAACACTATCCAAATTGAAGTGAATGTTATTTATACCCGAAAATGCTCATGCTTATTCTGTCAGGCAGCTATGGTAAAAGACTGATTACATTGAATCAATGAAGACTTGAGATGACCAAGGCTTTGTCATGAAGGTAGTTCATAACGCAGATATTTCTTTCTTTCCAGGCTTGTATAAATACAGATCCATAATCTTCCCTTGTATAATCAGTTGGAGAAAAATCTCTGCTTTTAACAGGGTTATGTGATTAGGCCAGGCCTACCTGATCGTCTGAAGTTCAATTGATTTGAGACCTTGATTACATCTGCAAAGTATCTTCACAGCAGTATGCTTAATCAAATAGAAAGGATAAAGTTTATACAGTTGACCCTTGCACAATGTGGGGCTTAGGAGCACCAACTCCTATCCAGTCAAAAACCCAGGTATAACTGTTGATTCCCCTAAAACTGAACTACTAATAGCCTATTGTTGACTGAAAGTCTTACTGATAACATAAATGTTAGTTAATACATGTTTTGTATGTAATATACATTATATACTGTATAATTGAAGTAAGCTAGATAATATAAAATTGTATTAAGAAATTTATAAGAGAAAATATATTTACCATTTATTAAGTGAAAGTGGATCATCATAAAGGTCTTCATACTCATTGTCTTCATACTGAATAGAACTGAGGAGGAGGAGCAAAAAAAGGGGTTGGTCATGCTGTCTCAGAAGTGGCAGAGGTAAAAGAATATCCATGTATAAGTTGACCAGTGCAGTACAAACCTGTGTTGTCCATGGGCCAAGCACATTGTTATCATCTAGCTCTTTCTTATTCATTTACCAATAAAAAACATTATCAATTAGATGTCTGAAAACGTTGATATATCCAATCTGTCTAAAGTTTGATATTCCTGATTCAATGGAGAGCCAAATTTAATCTTTTTCACAAATATGTTTATAATTGCTTGTACACACTATTACATGCCCAAACCCTGAGAGAAGGGATTGCTTTAAATTATCAATTACTGGGTAAAAAACACCATGAACATAGATAACGTGACAGATAGTGACATCATGTACAAAATGAATCAGTTTAAGAAATTTTACTTAGGTTAGCGAGGGGATATTTTTGTATACACAGATACTGAGGAGAGTGAGAAAATGAAATGTATTTTGGATAAGTTAGACAATGTGTCCCACCTTTAAGAGGAAATTTAGAGGCAATGTTTGCTATAGGATATACATATATATATATAAAAAAATGTATGCCTGTTTATGTGTACATGTGTATATATGTGTTATAATTGTGCATACGGAGACATATGCATATGTTTAATATTAAACTTGCTCATGAATTCACCTTTTCTCTATATTTTTGTACTTGTTTGCATATTTATTTGCAATTAAATTCATTTTAATAGGTTGGTTATGTTTAGAAGTCACTGAAAATCACTTTGGAACAACATAGATAAAATAACAAGTAATACATAGATTAATTCTAATCTTTACTAAAATGCTAGTAGGTATTATTAGTATTTCTATTTTGCAGATGAAAAACAATAGAACTAATAAATAAATATTATAATTATTATGTACATGTGGACACATTTATACAATTTGTTCCTGAATGACTTTTGGGTGAACTATGAAATTAAGGCAGAAATAAAAAAAAAAAAATTCTTGGAAATAAATGAAAGCAGAGATGCAACATGACAAAATCTCTGGGATGCAGCAAAAGCAGTAAGAGGAAAGTTTATAGCACTACCTCAGTAAGTTAAGGAAATCTCTCTTTTTTTTTTTTTTTTTTTTTTTTTGAGAGGAAGTCTCGCTCTGCCGCCCAGGCTGGAGTGCAGTGGCCAGATCTCAGCTCACTGTAAGCTCCGCCTCGCGGGTTTACGCCATTCTCCTGCCTCAGCCTCCCGAGTATCTGGGACTACAGGCGCCCGCCACCGCGCCCGGCTAGTTTTTTGTATTTTTTAGTAGAGACGGGGTTTCACTGTGTTAGCCAGGATGGTCTCGATCTCCTGACCTCGTGATCCGCCCGCCTCAGCCTCCCAAAGTGCTGGGATTACAGGCTTGAGCCACCGCGCCCGGCCCGGAAATCTCAAATTAATGATACAACATCACATCTAGAGGAACTAGAAAAACAAGGACAGGCCGGGCGTGCTGGCTCATGCCTGTAATTCCAGCACTTTGGGAGGCTAAGGCGGACGTATCACGAGGTCAGGAGATAGAGACCATCTTGGCCAACGTGGTTAAACGCCGTCTCTAGTAAAATACAAAAATTTAGCCGGGCATGGTGGTGCATGCCTGTAATCCCAGCTACTTGGGGGGCTGAGGCAGAGGAATCGCTTGAACCTGGGAAGCAGAAGTTGCAGTGAGCTGAGATCACGCCACTGCATGACAACCTCGTACCAGAGCAAGCCACCGTGTCAAAAAAAAAAACAAACAAAAAAAAAAAAAAAAAAAAAAAAAAAAAAAGAGGGAAAAACAAGGACAATCTAATTCCAAAGCTAGCAGAAGAAAAGAAATAACTAAAATTAGGACAGAACTGAATAAACTGAGACTCCAAAATTCGTACAAAGAATCAACAAAACCAAAAGTTGCTTTCAAGAGAAGAAAACTCTTATGCATGGCTGGCAGGAATGTAAATTAGTTCAGCCACTGTGGAAAACAATTTGAAGATTTCCCAGAGAACCTAAACTACAACTACCATTCAACCCATCAATCCCATTACTAGTAGTGCATACAAAAGAAAATATTTTTTTCTACCAAAAAGATATGTGCACTCACATGTCCATCACAGTACTATTCACAATAGCAAAGACATGGAAAAAACCTAGGTGCCCATCTATGTTGGACTGGATCAAGAAAATACGGTGCATATACACCATGGAATACTATGCATCCATAAAAAAAAATCATGTCCTTTGTAGCAACATGGATGCAGCTGGGGTCCATTATCTTAAGTAAATTAACACAGGAATAGAAAACTAAATACCACATGTTCTCACTTACAATTGGAACCTAAACATTGGGTACTCATACAAATAAAGATGGCAATAATAGAAACTAGGAACTACTAGAAGTGAAAAGGAGAGAGGGGGACAAGCGTTGAAATACTATTGGGTACTTTGCTCAGTACCTGGGTGATGGAATCATTCACACCCAAAACCTCAGCATCACACAATATACCCAAGTAATAAACCTGCACATGTAATCCTTGAATCTAAAGAAAAAACTATGAAACCAATAAATATATATTATAATTACTATTACATATTTGTGGACATATTTAAATATATGAACCTATGTACACATATGCATATGCACCTACATGATGTAGATTCCACGCATCTGTTTATTTAATTGTACAAATGTGCATCTGAGTCATCCTGAAGTTCAGGATAAAGGTTTGTTTCTCTATTAACGGAGGTTTCTATACCGGCATATCTCATTTTATTGCACTTTGCTTTACTGTGCTGCTTCAGAGATTTTGGGTTTGTTAGAAACTGAAAGTTTGTGGAAACCCTGCATCAAGCAATTACATTAGTGCAATTTTTCCAAAAGCACGAGCTCATTTCTTGTCTCTGTATCACATTTTGGTAATTCTAGTAATATTTTATTATTATTATAATATCTGTTATGGTTATTTGTGATCATCGATCTTTGATGCTACTATTGTGTTCGATGCCACTAACTACACCCAAATGAAATAGCAAACTTAATTGATAAATGCTGTGTGTTTCCCGGCAGCTCCACAGATCAACCATTCCCCCATTTTTCTCCCTCTCCTCAGGCCTTTCTATTCCCTGAGACAACATTATTGAAATTAGGCCAATTACATCATGAAATCTATAACATTTATAATCAGAGGAAAATTTACTGTAATTAATTATATGGGTTTGATTTGGTATGCTGAAAATTATCTCCTGTTTTATAACCTGAATATAATTGGAGCACGTTGCTAAATAACTAACCTGTTAAACTCACGCTGAAGGACTGAATCTCGCAGATGCTGGTGGAGAATAAGGCAGACTGTGGGACTGGCATTATCTCATGTGAAAGTTAACTGTTTTGAAACTTTTGTGATAAAAATTTGTCTCCATTCTCCACGTGGGATAAAATGTTGTATTACAAAAAAATAAATAAATAAAAAGTCAGTAGCCTAAAATGTATAAAATTTTTGTGAATAGCTACAGTTTGGAAAGTTATAAGAAAGTAAATGTGATGGTTTTAATTCAGAATTATCCTCAGAAAAAAAAAATAAGCCTATTAATAACCCTGCAATGGCCTCTAAGTGTTCAAATGAAAGGAGTTACACGTACCACACTTTCAATCAAAAGCTAGAAATGATTAACCTGAGTGAGGAAGACACGTTGCAAGACAAATTAGGGTAAAACTTAGCATCTTTTGGCATTTAGCCAAATGGTGAATGCAAAGAAAACATTCTTGAAGGAAATTAAAAGTTCTACTTCAGTCAACACACAAATGATAAGAAAGCAAAAGACCCTGTCTTCATAGCTTCAAAAGACAGACTGACTCTCTTCTTAGGAAGTAATGCTGTTGGTGACTTCAAGTTAAAGCCAATACTCATTAAAAGTTCAAATATCCTAGCACCCTTAATAATTACGCTGAGTCTACTCTGTCCATGCTCTGTAAGTCAAATAACAAAGCCTGGATGACCACACATCTATTTATAGAATTTATGAATTTTTTTGAAACTTTTATTTTAGGTTCAAGTGTACACATGAAGTCTTGTTACATAGGTGAATTCATGTCACAGGGGTTTGCTGTACGGATTATTTCTTCACCCAGGTATTAAGCTCACTACCTAATAGTTATCTTTTCTGATCCTCTCCCTCCTCCCACCCTCTACCCTCGAGTATACCCGTGTCTGCTGTTTCCTTCTTTGTATTCGTGAGTTCTATAAGTGAGCTCCCACTTATAAGTGAGAATATGTGGTGTTTGGTTTTCTGTTCCTGCATTAGTTTGCTAAGGATAATAGTCTCCAGCTCCATCCATGTTTCCACAAAAAAAGACATGATCTCATTCTTTCTTATGGCTGCATAGTATTCCATGGTGTAAATGTACCACATTTTATTTACCCAATCTGTCACTAATGGGTGTTTATGTTAATTTCATGTCTTTGCTATTGTGAATTGTGCTGCAATGAACATACACATGCATGTGTCTTTATCATAGAATGATTTTTATTCCTCTGGGTATATACCCAGTAATGGGATTGCTGAGTCAAATGGTAGTTCTGCTTTTAGCCCTTTGGGGAATTGCCATAATGCTTTCCACAATGGTTGAACTAATTTACACTAGTTGAACAATACAACAGTGTATAAGTGTTCCCTTTTCTCCAAAATCTCTCCAGCATCAGTTATTTTTTGACTGTTTAATGATAGCCATTCTGGCTGGTTTGAGATGGTATCTCATTGCAGTTTTCATCTGCATTTCTCTAGTGATCAGTGATGCTGAGCTTTTTTTCATATTCTGCTTAGAAGCATGTAGGTCTTCTTTTGAAAAGTGTTTATTCAGCTCCTTTGCTCACTTTTTAATGAGGTTGTTAGTTTTTTTCTCCTACGTTTGTTTAAATTCCTTATAGATGCTGGATATTAGGCCTTTGTCGAATGCATAGTTTGCAAATATTTTCTCCCATTCTGTAGATTGTCTGTTTACTCTGTTGATAGTTTGTCTTGCTGATTCATAGAAGGAGGTAAAAATATCTACATTAAAGTAGTTTGGAAGAAAGTAGATTCAACTGTCGTGGATGACTTTCAGGAGTTCGTGATTCCAGCGGAGAAAGTATCTGCAGATGTTGCAGAAATAGCAAGAGAAATAGAATTAAAAGTGGAGCCTGAAGATGTGACTGAATTGCTGCAATCTCATAACAAAACTTTAACTAATAAGGACTTGCTTCTTATGGATGGGTAAATAATGTAGTTTTTCAGGTGGAAACTACTCCTGGTGAAGATGTGAACATTGTTTAAATAACCAAAGATTATGGAAATACAGAAACCAAAATAAAATATTACATAAATTATTTGATAAAGCAGCAGCAGAGTTTTGACTCCAATTTTAAATGTTCAATTTGGGTAAAATACTGTCAAATGGCATTGCATGTTACAGAAAAATGTTTTGTAAAAAGAAAAGTCAATCAATGCATAAAGTTTTATTGTCTTATTTTAAGAAATGAGCAGAACCACCTCAAACTTGAACAAATCTGTCAATAGCCATCAGCGTCTAGGCCAGACCCTATACCAGCAGAAACATTACAACTCACTGAAGGCCCAGATGATCATTAGCATTTTTAGCGATAAAGTTATTTTAAATTCAGACATGTACATTGTTTTACAGACAATGCTTTTGCATACTTAATGAACTAGAATATAGAGTTAACAACTTTTATATCTACTGGAAAACCAAAAAATTAGTGTGACTTACTTTATTGTGACATTCACTTTATTGCTGTGATCTGGAACCAAACCCACAATATCTCACAGGTATGCCTTCACATAAAATGTAAGTGTTTTGCATAGGGTAAAGACATTTAAATCTCTCTC
>NW_012108764.1:617683-620546 GCF_000951045.1 Mandrillus leucophaeus
TGTCAATCTGCTGCTGAAGAACTCGGAAGGAAGGGTTAATGTAATCAGTATATCTTGTTTTGATTTTGGCTGTATGTTTCCAAATGTATGATTATAAAGAGCAAAATAATCATAGATATTTCTCTTGAGTTCAAAGCAACACATGATGCTAAATTGCTAAAACAGAATTTGAAAAATTCCCAAGTGCCAACATCCAGACTCTTGTCCATTGCTGATGTTACTAAAGAATCATAATAATCATTCTGATTGAATCAGCATGAGTATCCAAACACTTCCTGACACAGGATTATAGGCAACCACTACCAATTATTTTGCATTTTCATTAAAATGAATCCTGGTGTTTCTAAACCAGTCTGAAATTATGAGTCCTATTCTCTGATATGTCCATATAACAAACAAATGATTTCAACATCAGAACTTAAATGTGCCTTACATTTATAAGTTACATTAACCCCATTTTCTGATCAGGTGCCCGATTTGTATTTTAAGAATCCTCCTGTGAATAATCATTACTAAAGTGAGCAAGCCAGTATATCAATGGAGAACTGTCTTTATCATTGGTAGAAGTAAAATGGTATGAGTCAAACACCTAGCAACATTAATGAAAATAATAGTTAATGCTTATTTGCAATTTGCTATATGCTAGGTACTATTCTACGTGCTTTCCTTGCATTAAGTCAGCTGTTTATCATGTCAATGTTATAAGGTTGGTATCCTCATTCACTTCATGAATAAGTAAACAGAGACATAAACTCGCCCACACTTGGCTCTAAGGTTTTTAACCCATAGTGTGTCAAGTAGAATTCCAGATTTTGAACCTAGGAATTATAATAGTATAGCATATCAATGACCACATAATATATCAAGAATCCTGTCTTTGAGATTATTACTCAAAATATAGTACCCAAGAAGATGAGCTAAAGGAAAGCATTAAAGAAATTGCAATCCACCATATGTGAAGGCTTAAACCCGCCTTGAAAACAAGTATAAGGGACACTTAATAGAGTCTCATGATGACACTCTCCCACTCCATATTACAACATTTGTATTTTAAAAAGAAAAATGGACAAATCAAAGGGAAAATCTAAGAATTCTGAATGCCTGTAAGACCTACACATTTACTGGAATTCGAAGAGAGATATGATCCCAACTTAATGCCAATTGATAATATTTTACATGAGAGGGTAGTTCCTAATGGAAAAAACAACAAATTATTGCCTCAAGCAGGTTGAGGAATAATAAAAAGCAAGAAAAGCATAAAATGAAAATCTGTGGCATAGGTTTATTGGACCTCTGTCTTTGCTTACTCCCAAAAAAATACCAAATAGTTCATCTAGCAAAGTATATAGTGAGATTAACACATATAAAATTCCCTCTTTTAAAGCCTGATCAAGTGAAACATGAAACTACATAATTTCAAATAGTTTCTCTCTCTCTCTCTCTCTCTCTCTCTAGATATGTAAAGATGCCTTATATGTTGTGTATTTGTAATATACATATAGATAAGTATTGTATGTTTATAAACATGTAAAACAATACCAGTATTTCCACTAAGTATTCTTGGATTGTAAAATACATTTTTCTTAGAATATTTATATTAACATATGACAGATGTTTTCTTTTTTAAAACTAAACTAATGCATATTTTATTTTTCCATTTTATTGTCAACATTGTAAATATTTGTAGTTAAATCTCACATAAAGTTATTATTTGAGACCATCAATTAATTTGAAGATTTTAAGGAGCTCTTGGGTTTAAAAAGTTTAAGATTTGCTTATCAGTTTGCATTGTGTATTTTCTCTATCCATTTTACTTTCAACATTTCTTTATACTGCTAGTTTGTCTTTCATAAGCAGTATATGGTTGTCATTTTTTTTGTAAACCACTCTTATAATATGTGTTTTTAATGGGGACACTTAGTACATTTACATTTATCCTACTTACTCATCTTCTTCCGTTTAAATGTCTGTTATGTCATATGATTCATTTTACATCTTAATATAACTTGATTTTTTTCTCTTTTTATTGTATAGTTTTTCCTTATGATTTTCAGTCAAAAATTATTTCTCTTCATACTCGGTTACATTGTCAAATGTCGCATATTACAGATTAGCCCTTTAGAGATAAATTAAGTCTCTATGATAGTGTCATTCTCCAAAGATGTTTTACTTTGATTTGGTCAGTCAGCTGGGTTAGGGCAGAGGATCTTATTTTAATCAGAGATTGAACTAATATTGAACTGGGACCAGGAGAACTGACCAATTTTGGAATCACAATTACCTTTAAGGTGTGGACATTTGAGGTCCTGATTGAAAATTTGTGTCATTTCCTAGTCTTTCTACATTACAGGACTCTAAAATCCAATCTATGTTTACCCATGGTAACTTACCCATGGGTAACTTGCTGCAAGATCATTTCAGCTTCTCAGCTTGATGATTAATACCTTCTAATCTGAAAACACCTTGAGTAGAGAAGTGGCAACGAATATACCTTTCTCTGCTTCCCTTTTTTCTGGGGTCTTGACCCTGAAAATTCTTATCGATATCTCCCCTCTTTTTCTTCTTAATTGTCTAATCTTTCCAATTCCTCTCAATAGGAAGACTGTTAAGGATCCAGCTTATTCATCATTGCTGGAAACAAAATTTCACACGAATGTATCATAATTTCTAGTATGGAAAGTTGCAGTAACTTAAGCTAGTATTTATCTTTTTCTGCAGTTATTTGTTGTTGTCGTCGTTGTTGTTGTTTCTACTGTTGCTTGCTAATACTGCCTTGGTTTCTTTATTTCATCATGGACATTGCTTCTGAAACATGATTCTTTTTTCCTTGTGATATGACTTGTGTATTTTTTCTATATATTAT
>NW_012108764.1:620596-633415 GCF_000951045.1 Mandrillus leucophaeus
ATTGATAATATTTTACATGAGAGGGTAGTTCCTAATGGAAAAAACAACAAATTATTGCCTCAAGCAGGTTGAGGAATAATAAAAAGCAAGAAAAGCATAAAATGAAAATCTGTGGCATAGGTTTATTGGACCTCTGTCTTTGCTTACTCCCAAAAAAATACCAAATAGTTCATCTAGCAAAGTATATAGTGAGATTAACACATATAAAATTCCCTCTTTTAAAGCCTGATCAAGTGAAACATGAAACTACATAATTTCAAATAGTTTCTCTCTCTCTCTCTCTCTCTCTCTCTAGATATGTAAAGATGCCTTATATGTTGTGTATTTGTAATATACATATAGATAAGTATTGTATGTTTATAAACATGTAAAACAATACCAGTATTTCCACTAAGTATTCTTGGATTGTAAAATACATTTTTCTTAGAATATTTATATTAACATATGACAGATGTTTTCTTTTTTAAAACTAAACTAATGCATATTTTATTTTTCCATTTTATTGTCAACATTGTAAATATTTGTAGTTAAATCTCACATAAAGTTATTATTTGAGACCATCAATTAATTTGAAGATTTTAAGGAGCTCTTGGGTTTAAAAAGTTTAAGATTTGCTTATCAGTTTGCATTGTGTATTTTCTCTATCCATTTTACTTTCAACATTTCTTTATACTGCTAGTTTGTCTTTCATAAGCAGTATATGGTTGTCATTTTTTTTGTAAACCACTCTTATAATATGTGTTTTTAATGGGGACACTTAGTACATTTACATTTATCCTACTTACTCATCTTCTTCCGTTTAAATGTCTGTTATGTCATATGATTCATTTTACATCTTAATATAACTTGATTTTTTTCTCTTTTTATTGTATAGTTTTTCCTTATGATTTTCAGTCAAAAATTATTTCTCTTCATACTCGGTTACATTGTCAAATGTCGCATATTACAGATTAGCCCTTTAGAGATAAATTAAGTCTCTATGATAGTGTCATTCTCCAAAGATGTTTTACTTTGATTTGGTCAGTCAGCTGGGTTAGGGCAGAGGATCTTATTTTAATCAGAGATTGAACTAATATTGAACTGGGACCAGGAGAACTGACCAATTTTGGAATCACAATTACCTTTAAGGTGTGGACATTTGAGGTCCTGATTGAAAATTTGTGTCATTTCCTAGTCTTTCTACATTACAGGACTCTAAAATCTAATCTATGTTTACCCATGGTAACTTACCCATGGGTAACTTGCTGCAAGATCATTTCAGCTTCTCAGCTTGATGATTAATACCTTCTAATCTGAAAACACCTTGAGTAGAGAAGTGGCAACGAATATACCTTTCTCTGCTTCCCTTTTTTCTGGGGTCTTGACCCTGAAAATTCTTATCGATATCTCCCCTCTTTTTCTTCTTAATTGTCTAATCTTTCCAATTCCTCTCAATAGGAAGATTGTTAAGGATCCAGCTTATTCATCATTGCTGGAAACAAAATTTCACACGAATGTATCATAATTTCTAGTATGGAAAGTTGCAGTAACTTAAGCTAGTATTTATCTTTTTCTGCAGTTATTTGTTGTTGTCGTCGTTGTTGTTGTTTCTACTGTTGCTTGCTAATACTGCCTTGGTTTCTTTATTTCATCATGGACATTGCTTCTGAAACATGATTCTTTTTTCCTTGTGATATGACTTGTGTATTTTTTCTATATATTATTGTCTTAAAGTTTAAATAAATGGTATGTATTTTCAATGTGTTTACAATGAAAAATACATTCCATTGTAAACACTTTAGATATTTCTGAGGGTATTATAACACTCAGACTAGTAATCACAGACCAAGTGGCAAGACTGGGAAAGTGGAAAAAAACCTTAGGGATTTGGGCAAGTAACACATTGTTAATATAAGCCATGTTGGCGAAATGCCCATTTGCCCACATTGGCCAAATGTCTTTTCTTTGGAAATCCTGCTTAAGGCACTATAGGTGATAATCATTTAGCCCAGGCATGAGCCACAGGCTGATTTTTATGGTAAGAGACTTTAAGTAAGATTTTAATACCTCTGTCTAATTTCCCTGTCAAGTTTTTTTTATTGCTTTTATAACTTTTGGGGAGTATTCAGAAATCTGATGGTCAAACAAGCAGCAGAACAAAAATAAAGTGTGTTGAGGCATGAGAGAAAAGGAAATTATATTTTGATGTTTATCTACAAAGCAATACAAAATGAAAAAGAGAAATGAAAAAAAGCCAAAGTAACATGCTAGGATTTTATCTTGTAGACTAATCAGTTTTCATTGCAGTGTGGAATTATGCACATATTTCCTATTAACAAGATATTTGTTTTGTCAGTTTTGAGAAATAGACACATCATTGTCAATAAAAATGAAAAAACACAGCTTTTGAGAAATCAAACAGCAATTTATTAATGCAAATATTATACCACTAGAAAACATCACTATGCAAAAAATGAAATAAAATAAAACAGAAAGGGCAAATGGGAAATAACCAGGGCTTCTGTTCAGGCACCAGTCATAATTTTAATATGACAAATATTTCTTAAGAAGGTAAGTGCTTTTGGTATATCTTCAGATTTTACCAGATCTCCTATGTACACAAACATATCTATTTTTTCTTACGTATTTTGCATTGTTGGCAACTTAAAATAATCTAATATAAAATATATTTTAATGATACTAAACATCTTGCATATTAAAGTCAACTTGGATAAGTCAGATGTGGACATTAATAGATTGTTTTAAGTGATATCTAAAAACAGATTAAAATATTTTATTTGGAGTCTTTTATTAAATATTTCTGTATATTAATTGACAACACAAAGGTTGAAGAATGAGTCCAGTAAAATGTGCTAAAACTATAAATGAAAAAGTAAAAGGACATAAAGCTTGTTAACTGTGGTAAACTAAATTATCTGGCCCAATTATATATCTCTCATTTTATTCGTATCATTTTTCATATGATTTTGCAATTTCTACTACCAAAATCAGATTTGGATGTAGTAATGTGACTTTCTTTGGCTAATGGCATATGGACTAAACTAAAAGTGTGCCAGAACCATTCCTAGGTATCTAGGGGCATTGCATGTTCTTTTTTTCTTTAACCTCTGCCCTCACCATAAGGCGAGTTTTCCCCATGTAGCTGCCACTTCTTTAGCCTAGGTCCCAATTTAGTACACAGGGAGCAGACCACAGACAAAGCTGCAATAAGCCTAGCCCAACTAGATCTGCTGTTTAAAGCATAAATGCCTAGCTGAACTTAGGCTAGATGAGCTGATCCCCTAATATCGTTTGGGTTTGTGTCCCCACCTAAATCTCAGGTCAAATTTTAATCCCTTGTTGGAGGAGGGGCCTAGACAAAGGTGATTAGCTTACAGGTGTGGATTTTCCTTTTGCTGTTCTTGTGGTAGTGAGTGAGTCATCATGAGATCTGGTTGTTTTAAAGTGTGTAGCACCTCCTCCTCCTCTCTCTTTTTCCTGCTCCAGTCACGTGGAAGGACATGACTCCTTTCTCTTAACCTTCCCCCATGATTGTAAGTTTCCTGAGGCCTCCCAGCCACACTTCCTGTACAGCCTATGGAACCGTGAGCCAATTAAACATCTTTTCTTTATAAATTACCCAATCTCAGGTAGCTCTTTATAGCAATGCAAGAATGAACATATACAGAGAATTCGTATCGGGAAGTCGGGCATTGCTATAAAGATACCCAAAAATGTGCAAACAACCTTGGGGTTGGGTAATGGTCAGAGTTTGGGACACTTTGGAGGGTTCAGAAGAAGAAAAGAAGATGAGGAAATGTCTGAAGCTTCCTAGAGATTTATTAAAGTGTTGTGACCTAAATACTGATAGTGATATTGACAATGAAGTCCAGGCTGAGGAGGTCTCAGACTGAGATGAAGAACTTAGCAGGAATTGGAGAAAAGGTCACTTTGTTATACTTTAGCAAAAAAGTTGGAGGAATTGTGCCCCTGCTCTAGAGATCTGTGGAATTTTAAACTTGAGAGTGATGATTTAGGGTATCTAGTGAAAGAAATGTCTCAGCAGCAAAGTGTTCAAGACATGGCCTGGGCTGCTTCAAAGAGCATATGATCATATGTGTGATGGAAAGGATCATCTGAAACTGGAACTTATATTTAAAAGGTAAGCAGAGAATAAAAGTTGAAAAAATGTGAAGTCTAATCATGTGGTAGAAAACAAAATCCAATTTTGCGGGGAGAAATTCAAGTCAACTGTAGAAATTTGCATAAGAGAAATCAAATATTAGTAGCCAAGACGATGGGAAAAATGCTTCCAAGGCATTTTAGAGACCGTTGTGGCAGTCCTTCCTATCACAGGCCCAGAGATCTAGGAGGGAAGAATGGTTTTCCTGGACCCTGCCTAGGGACCCCCTGCCCTGCATAACCATAGGACACTGCTCCCTGCATTCCAGCTGCCCCAGCTTTGGCCTTGGTTAAGAGATACCCAGATACATCCCAAGTTACTGTTCTAGAGAATGAAAGCCAAAGGTTTTGGCAGCTTCTACAATGTGTTAATCCTGCAGGTGCACAGAGAGTAAGAGCTGAAGCTTGGGAGCCTCTGCCTAGATTTCAGAGGATGTATGGAAAGCCTGGATGTCCAGAAAACAGCCTGCTGTGGAGGCACAGCCCTCATGGAGAACCTCTACTAGGACAGTGCCAAGGGGGAATATGAGGTTGGAGACCCCATATTTGGAGTCCCCAGCGGGGACTGGGGCACTGCCTAGTGGACCTGTGAGAAGAGGGCTACTGTCCTCCAGAACCCAGAATTGTAGATCCACCAAAAGCTTGCACTGTACACCTAGAAAAGCAGGCACTCAATGTCAGCCTGTGAAAGCAGCTGAGGGAGCTGCACCCTGCAGAGCCCCAGGGGCAAGATGCCCAAGGCCTTCAGAGCCCACTCCTTGCATCAGTGTGGCCTGGATGTGAGACATGGATTCAAAGGAAATTATTTTTGAGCTTTAAAAATTTAATGACTGCCCTGCTGAGTTTGGGACTTGCATGTGTAGCCCCTTTGTTTTGACAGATTTCTTCCTCTTTGAATAGGTGTATTTACCGAATGTCTGTACTGCCGTTGTATATTGGAAGCAACCACCTCGCTCTTGATTTTACAGGCTCATAGGGGGAAGAGACTTGCCTCGTCTCAGATGAGACTTTGGACTATGGACTTTTGAGTTCATGATGAAATGCATTAAGACTTCAGAGACTGTTGAAAAGGGAGGATTGTATTTTGCAATGTGAGAAGGACATGAGATTTGGGAGGGGTCAGGGGTGGAATGAGATGGTTTGAATCTGTTTTGCTACCCAAATCTCATGTTGAATTGCAACACCTAATGTTGCAGGAGGAGCCTGGTGGGAGGTGATTGGATCATGGGGGCAGATTTCCACCTTACTGTCCTTGTGATACTGAGTAATTTCTCAAGAGATCAGGTTGTTTAAAAGTGTGTAGCCCCTTTCCTTTCATTCTCTGCCTTCTGCTCTGGCCACATAAGACATGATGCCTTCCTCTTTACCTTCTGCCAAGATTGTAAGTTTTCTGTGGCCTCCCCAGCCATGCTTTCTATATAGCCGGTGGAACTGTGAGCCAATTAAACATCTTTTCTTTATGACTTACTCTCAGGCAGGTTTTTTATAGCAGTGTGAGAACAGACTAGTATGCGAAGCTCAGAGCTATGAGAAAAAAGTGCTTGTTGTTGAATGGCACTGAGATTTTTGTTTGTTTGCTTCACAGTAATAGCTGACCAATATAATTTTGAAATAGGTGTATAAATGAACATCTAGACTGCAACAATTGCGTCTGAAATCTTTACTTCAAAGACTACATTGTTTTTCTGTAGAAAATTAAACTCTATTTACACACACCTGCAAATGTGTGTAAATACATAAAGTTTAAAGGCCTCATTATGCTTAAAACATGATAAAAAGTCTTGTTATGCCTAAGGATTATAGAAGTCATGATAATCATTTTACTGTGCTATATACTTTAATGTTATTATTGTGATACAATAATAATAAAGTCATGTATATAATTATATAATATTGTGATTAGTCTTATTTGGTGTAGTAAGTGCAAGTAAATAATTTTTAAAATCGCCACCTTATGTATGTGCATATACATTATTCATTAAGAGTGTTTTTTGATATTATTATTGAAAAAGTATGTTTTCAAACATTTCAGAACTGACATTAATTAAGAAAATACGGAAACCAAAATAAAATACTTGAATAATACTATATTCTGGTGCATAGAAAATCATGGATAATATGACATTAATTAACAAATATTCCGTACATGTAAAAATCAATTGTTTAAATATTTTTAAATGATTTTTTAAATTCACAACAGCTGATTCACAAAAAACGAAAAAAAGTTAGTCATTTCCATTTTCTGCTCAAATTTGTTTTCTAAAACTAATGATTTTTTAAAAGAAAGGTTAGTTACTAGGGAAACTTTCTAATTTAAAAAAGCAAATATTTAATTTCTTTAAAAAACACATCTTGGCCGGACGCGGTGGCTTATGCCTGTCATCCCAGCATTTTGGGAGGCCAGGGCGGGCGGATCACGAGCTCAAGAGATGGAGACCATCCTGGCCAACATGTTGAAACTCCATCTCTACCAAAAATACAAGAATTAACTGAGCAGGAAGTGGAGGTTGCAGTCGACCAAGATCGTGCCACTGCACTCCAGTCTGGCGACAGAGTGAGACTCCATCTCAAAAAAAAAAAAAAAAAAAAAAAAAGACTCTTAAGATATTGCACTAATTGTTTGTTTATCACAACCTCCAGAAACATTTTTAGATTTCTTTTTATAAATTTCTGCCACATTTTAGATATCTACAGTCCTACAATGGTTAAATATTTTATATTTAAGTTAATAGGGATTTCTTTAAAATAACATTTTAAGGAAGAATTAATATTTAAAGAGCATCTATGAATACACAAGAAAGACAAAGGGTCAAAAGGATAGTGAAAAAGATGAGTGATACAAAATCGACTGCAAAAATCTAAGCAGGTAATTAATTAACTATAAATTGAGAAAGGCAATTGCAACATAACCATACCTAACTTCAGAGAAACAAAGAAATTCATTCACTTAAAAATGGATAAAACTGGCGGGGACCATTGGCTCATGCCTGTAATCCAAGCACTTTGGTAGTCCGAGGCAGGCATATCACCTGAAGTCAGGAGTTCAAGACCAACCTGACCAATATGGAGAAACCCCTCTCTGCTAAAAAAAATACAAAAATTAGCTGGGAGTGGTGGTGGGTGCCTGTAATCCCATCTATTTAGGAGGCCGAGGAGGCTGAGGTTGCAGTGAGCCGAGATCATGCCATTGCACTCCAGCGTGGGTGATAGAGACTCCGTCTCAAAAAAAAAAAAAAAAAGAAGAAAGCATAAAACTATGGTCTATTATTTGACTTAAAAGTTTATGACATAATAAAATAATGTTATTACAATTTTAGATATTTCTGAGGAGTGTACTTTCCAATCCCTTCTAATACATGGTAAATTTCTTTATCAATTTAGTTTCAGCAGCAGACAGAAAAAAGGCCAGATGTGATACATTAGGACAAAGAATTTTCAAACACAAACTAACATGATGTAGATTTATAGAGATTAAGATAGAGACAAAAAGAGAGAAACAGGCAGAGAGACAGACATGCACACACACACACATGCACACACACACAGAATATTGGGAGCTCCTACTTTGTTCTAGGTGGCTACAATGTTTGAATGCCTAATTCACAAGAGGTTTTGTGATAGCATTTACAATATCAAGTTGAATTATTAGGTAGAAAGGTGGATTTAATTGCCTACCTACCCACTTTAGTCTAACAAGAGAATAATGTATAAGTCATGACCACAAACTGGTAAAACTTCAGTGTATGAATTTACTAAAATAAAACAAAATGGTGGAAGAGGAAGCTCCAAGCTCCTGTCCCTCCACAGAAACATCATAAAGCAAGCAAATTCTGTTAGAAGCAACTTTGTCAGAAACCTGGCAAAGAAAGTTTGATAGCAAACAAGCAAATGCTAAGTCAAGGAAAAAAAAATTAAAATAATAGGAAAGCTTTGGGGTATTTTTCCCTTGCCCTTCCTCCACAAATTTTCCAACTTGGTGACAGTATTGAAGACAGCAATCCAAGTTACCATTGTGCTACCTTGGTCCCTGATCCTGGAGAGAGAAGATTAGGGCCTATTTATCTTATTTACCAAGTATTATGAATGTCTGTACTAACTGGCCTTGAAGGTCACCTGAAGGGCTGAGGCAAAGCACCGATCTCAGTTGCTCCTATCACAGAACTCACTAAAGACAGAAAATCAGTGGGTATTGTTTGAAAATATTGTATGGCAAATAGAAAAAAAAAAAAAAAAATCCAGAGCCGCACAGGCAAAAGATTATGAAGATTATGGTTGAGAAAAAACATAGGCTGCTTAGACAGCAGGAGAAAAAGATTGGGAGATAATTTGCTTGGGAAATTAAGATTTTAAAAGGCACTCATATATACAGGATAATTTTTAAAGCCATGTGCATATCCAAGGCAGGTGGCATGTTCGAAAAAGACCTGAGATGACCCTAAGCTTTCTCCTCTGACTAATAGTCTGAGTGTGTGTTGAAGGAGTGACTGAGACTAAGCTAAGAGCCAATCTGCAACGACTTACAGAGATGTTCTTCACTTTTTGTAGTTTCTGTTGTTTGTTTTGTTTTTAATCTTTAGTTTTTGGTATTGAAAGAAATTATTCCAAAACAGTAGCTGAACGTAAGATAAAGAAACAAAAATATCGATGACCATACATAAAAATAACAGTAGACAAATGACTGCCTCTTCTAAGATACAAAATCAGCAAACTCTTCAGAAGGAGTAGAATTGTATTTCCAAAGATACCACAGTATCTTTGTGCAGTTTCAACAAAAAAGTCACAAGGCATACCAAAAGCAGGAAAGTATAGCCTGTTAACAGAAACAAATAAATTGATAGAAAGAAAATATCCCTGAGGATGGCCAGGTATTGGAATTACTAAAAAATACTTTAGAGCAATTATTTTCAATGTGCTTAAAGAGCAAAAAAAAAAAAAAAAAAAAAAAAAAAAAATGTATGAAAAAATATAATACTAAGAAGAGCTAGAAATATTTAAAACTAAACAAATTTTGGAGCTGAAAAGTAAAAAGACTAAAATTTAAAACTCACTAAATTAAAAAGCAGATTTGAGCAACCAGAAGAAATAATTAGTAAACTTGAAGATAAGACAATTAAAATTATCCAGTCTGAATAGTGGAAAGAAAAAAGGATGACAAAGGTGAGAAAAGCCTCTATGACATGTGGAATATCATTATGCAAAACAGTGTGCACATTTTGGGAGTCTCTGACAAAGAAGAAAGAATAAGGGAAAGGAAAAATATGTGAAGAAATATTTAAATTTCCCCAATTTAATGAAAGATAGTAATCTACATATTGAAGAAGCTCAAGGAACTCTATGCTCAAAGAACTCCAAGGATCAACTCAAAGACAGCAACACTGAGACACATCATAAACAAACTATCAGAAGCAAAAGACAAAGAGAGAATCTTGAAAGAAAGCAACAGAGAAATGGCTTATCATGTGGAAGTAATATTCAATAAGATTAACAGCCAATCCAAGAAGAATATAAGGCAGTGGGATAACATTTAAAATGATAAAATATTAAAAACCCAGCCAATAATTCTATCTCCAGTAAAACTGCCATTCATATTTGAGGGGAGATTTAAGACATTCCTATATAACAAAAGCTGAGGGAGTTAATACCCACTAGAACTAACTTACAAGGAATAATAAATAGAATTATTCAAGTTGAAATGAAAGGATATTAGACAATAACATAAAAAACTGTATTAAGAAATAAATCTGCTAAGAGTAATTACATAGACCGATAGGTAAGTCATTATTTTTGTGTTGTGTATTTGCAACTCCATTTACATGACATCAAAGACAAATGCATAAAATAATAACTAAAAATGTATGTTATTAAACATTCCATTGTGAAAATATGTAATTTGTGACAACCACTGTGTAATGGTGTGGGGCCAGTGCAGTTTTATTAGAGCTGAGACTGTGCATACTATTGAAGTATATTGGTAAGAATTAAAGCTAAACTGTTATATATTCAATAATTAAATGCAATCCCCATGGTAATCACAAAGAGCATATGTACAAAGTATACACAGAAGGAAACGAGGACAAAATCAAAATGGGATATTATAAAAAATCACTAATCATAAAAGAAGTCAGTAACGGATGAATGAGGGATTAAAAAGATATAAGATACACAGAAAGTAAGTAGCAAAATGGCAGAAGTACATTCTTCCTTATCAGTAATTACTTCAAATGGAAATGGATTAAATGCTTCAATAAAAAACAAGAGATTAACAGAACGAATTTTAAAAACCATAATCTTACTATACGCTTACTATAGTCTGAGTGTTGGTTCTTCCTCCCCAAATTCATATATTGGTACCTAATCCAGGTTGAGTATCCCTAATATGAAAATCTGAAATCTGAAAAGCTCCAAAATCTGAAACTTTTTTCCCCAAAACCACCCATGGCCTCGTGCCTCCTCCAGTCCTGTGCCTATCGAAATCCCCGGCTCAGTCAGCAGAGAGAAGAGGTGGCTGGACGCCCAGACTACTTCCGGACATTGGAGAGAGGGGTTTGATCTCAGAGAGACATCTTGTCAGCATAACTTCCCAGAAGAATTCAGCCTGAGACGTCCAGACTTCAGGGGAAGTCTTCCCACTCCATCCCCTTTGCAGCTCCCCTTCCTACTGAGAGCCACCTCCCCTTCCTGCTGAGTGTCACTTTCATTGGCAATAAAATGCCCTGCATTTACCACCCTTCAATTCATTCATAGGCCCTCATTTCTCCTGGATACCAGACAAGAGCTCAGGAGCCACAAGTGCGGATACAAAATGCTGTCACACTTGCCCTTTGCCCTCTCTGGCAGAAGGCAGCTGCCTCTTGTGAAAAGGCACTGTTAAGCCGTCTGCAGATGGCAGAGTTGAAAGAGCACTATAACATGCCCTCTGGGGCGTCAGGGGTTGCCAGAAGCTGCCGTGGGGCCTGCATGGAGTTCGCTCCTGCCAGCACCCAAGAGCACTCCCCCTGGCTCCTGTACTCACTTGGGTACTCCCTCCCGGGAGAGGTGGAGCTCAGTGGGTCTGACTGAGTGGAGTTCTCCAGTGCCAGCACTGAAGTAGCCAGCTGGTTCCAGCGTTCATGCACTCCACTTCCCACCTTGTTCTCTTGTGCGCTGCCTCCCACAAGGAGCTGAGAGCTCCAGGCTGAGTCAATGAAGCACCCCTTCACTGATTTCTCTGAGTCCCAGGAAGAGGTCAAAAAAATATTCTGCTTTATTGATATGGAGAATATGTGAAGCACTCCTTCAACTCAACAACAACAAAAACAAAGAAACAGACAAAATTAAAAATGGGCAAAGGGCTTGAATAGACATATCTTGAAAGAAGATACACAACTGGCCAATAAACACATAAAAACATGCTCAAAGTCATTACTCATTAAGAAACTGTAAATGAAAAACACAGTGAAACATGGCTTCACATCAATTAAGATGGCTATAACTTTTTAAAATGAAAAAATACAAATGTTGGTGGAAATACTGGAACCCTCCTACACTGCTAGTAGGAATGTAAATTGTCTCAGACTCTGTGGAAAACAGTTGGGCAATTCTTCACAAAACTGACTCTTAAATTACCATATAACTCAACATTTGCGCTCCCAGTTATACACCCAATTACTTGAAAACGGGAACTCAAACAGATACTTGCACCTAAATATTCATAACAGCATTTTTCACAACAATCAACTGATGAATGGATAAACAAAACATAATATATGCATTCAATGGGATATATTCAGCCAATTAAAAAATGAAGTTCTGGCACAAACTACAGTATGGAGGAGCCTTGGAAACACAATGCTAAGTGAAATAAACCAGACAAAGAAGGAAACATATTGCATTATTCCAAGTATATGAAATATCTATAATAGGCAATTTTCATAGAAAAAAAATATATTTGATTTTGCCAGGGCTGAGGGAAGTGGTAATGACAAGATATGTTTAATTGCTACATAGTTTGTGGTTAGGATCTTGAAAAACTGTGGAATTAAATAGTGGTGATTAGCTACAACATTGTGAACTAGTCAGTGTCACTGGATTGTACACTTAAAATGGTTAACATGATACATTTAATGTTATGTATATTTTATCACAATAAGAAGAGATTATAATAAACTTTATCTGCACTAAAGAAACAAACAAGCAAATAAAAACAATCAGCAAAGGCTTTTTTTCTTTATTGATTTGTGGATGAATGGAGAGCAAAAATTTATTCTGAGAATAGGTAACCTCAAATCACCCCTCTCATGAGTTTGCAACATGATATTTCAATATGTATCTGATCACAGTAAAAGAATCTAATGTGGAAAATTTAAACAATAAATGATCATAAGATCTTCTTTGGAAGAACTTGATTTCAACTAATGTCTCAATGATGTTTATCAATAAACTTCCAAAGTTTTCTTTCAAAAATTACAAACTTACAAGTAAAGAAGGCACCAGATCAGAGAGTAAATATAAATAATAGAAAGCGATACAAAATATTTTATCTATACATATTCAGCTACTGGAAGCATCAGAAAGAGTATATATGGAACTATTAGAAAATAGTTTAAAATAAATATATTTAATATGTTTCAAGGAATTAGATAGTTTTTAAACTATGAGCAAAGATAAGTTAAAAATAAA
>NW_012108764.1:633465-639404 GCF_000951045.1 Mandrillus leucophaeus
ATGCCCACATATTTTTTAGGAATAGTTATATGACATAAACATAAGTTATTTTGTTTAATATAGTCTTAACAACCAATCTGTCTACTGGGGACCTGAAATTAAGAACTGAAAAGAATTAGCCCTAAAAAAATAAATAAATAAATAAATAAATAAAAACCTCAATTGGAGAAGGAAGTGTTCCTAATTTTGACTATCTACTGAAACAGTAATACATATTAGCGTTTTGAAATTTGTATTTACATCTTACCAGTTAAATAAACACATAAAATTGATGTTCTCTTGTCTATTACATTTACCTTTTATGTTACATTACCTTTACATTTACAGATTGACGTGATGTTCAAGATGATTAAAAAAAAAAAAAAAGCTTTGAACCCTGAAGTTCACATTATTTTGCCATTCAGAACTAAGAAATTAAAATTGTGTAGTAAGTAACAGCTAAAATTAGAAGGCTACATAAAATTAGAAGGCTACATTATTTAGAAGTATATAATCTTTCATTTTAGAGTTAAAATTAGTTTCATAAATTAGCTAATCAACCCCAGGTAATTATTCCAGGTAAAATAAGTTTACTCCAGGTAAAATAAGGGCCCAAAAAGTTGTGACTTGCCAAAGTCACATAGCTGAAAATCTAATAACTTAGAGTGACAATAGAAACCTAAATTTCTGTTGTTACTTTCATTGACTAATTCACAAGAGAGATCCGAGAATTAAAATCTCATTATCAGAGTTATATTATGTAGCCTTGTTATATGCAATTACCAAGTAGATTTGTTGCTGTAGCTTGAGTTCTAAGTATTGTATTTTTTACATATCATTGACGATTTACACAAAGGAATAACTTAGAATTCATTTATGTTTACCATTAATGGCATTCAGAAGAAAGCAGTTTTTCTTCAATAAACATGCTTCCTTTAAATATAGAAAATATTTATAGTAAAACCAGGAAATCTCATCACAGTTCTTCATTTAATGTTTGAAAGAAAAAATTCTGTTGACAGTATTTATTAAATTTTTCTGTACAGTGTATTGCCCAGTATTCAGTATTGTAGTAAGACAAACAAAAATTGGGAAGAAATTGCAAACTTATAGACAGACACCAAGAGGAAATTATAGTATATGCCAAAAATTATATGTAACTGAAAATATACACATATTTATATGATGAAGAAATTATACTATTTTACAGTATTGTAAATCATCGGTCTAGTATTAGTTTTCAATATCTAACAGTGATGTATTAGAATTAATATATACAAAGCATTTAGAACAGTGCCTGGCATAGCAAGTTTTCAATTAATGCTGTTACTATGAGTAGTACAATTATTTTTATTACTATTGCTGTTATTAAAATTCTATGAACTCATACGGATGATATTAAGAAGATGGTTGAATAATGGGAATGAGCAAAGGAATTCAAAGTAAGATGCCAGTGGTGGTATGTTTTCGAAGGAGAAATGAAAATTTAAAAAAAAAAAGGCACATTTAGTCCCCGGTGAGAAACCTAGCCAACTGCTGAGCCAGATGCAAAAGTTCTATACAGGTGCCTCATATCCTCTTGCAGAAGTAATAGGGAGTGGGAAGCTCAAGTGACTCACTGCTTCTACACTTGTGTTACAGCTCTACTTTTACCTCTTTCACATAATGAGATATTTTGAAACACTCCCATTTAAAAAAATTATTTTGACTTGCAAAATAATTATGTAATAACTCATGTTTTTGGATTCCCTGTGTGGGGAGAAATTACAATGTGTTCTGTACAAAGACATATGTTAAGTCTTGACTGTTTGTATAATGTAATTTCTCTGTTGTCTTGCTTCTGTATTAGTTTACTAAGACTGCCATAACAAAGCATCAACAACTGATGGCTTTAACAACAGGAATTCATTGTTCATAGTTCTAAAGGCCAGAAGTCCCAGATTAAGGTTTCTGCAGAGTTTGTTTCTTCTGAGAGTGTGAGGAAAAACCTGCTCTGTGCCTCTTCCTTGGGGTCCTGGTCGTTTGCTGGCACTGGCATTTCTTTGTTTGTAAAAGCATCACCTCATCTCTGTCTTCATTTCCGCATTCGGTCTCCTCATAGATGTGTGTTTATCTCTGTCCAAATTTTCCTTTTTTTTTTTTTTTTTTTTGAGATGGAGTCTCGCTCTGTCACCCAGGCTGGAGTGCAGTGGCTCAATCTCGGCTCACTGCAGCCTCTGCCTCCTGGATTCAAGCGATTCTTCTCCTTCAGCCTCTTGAGTAGCTGCGATTACAGGCACTCACCACCACGCCTGGCTAATTTTTGTATTTTTTGGTAGAGACACGGTTTCACCATGTTGGTCAGGCTGGTCTCGAACTCCTGACCTCATGATCAACCCACCTTGGCCTCCCAAAGTGCTGGAATTACAGGCATGAGCCACTGTGCCTGGCCGCTTTTGTTATAAGGACCCCACACTAACATAAACTAACCCCAGAATAACATAAGCTAACAGTAATACAGAAGTAGGGGCCAGTATCCTCATTTTAACTAATTACATCGGTAACATCCATATGTCTAAATAAGGTTACATTTTCAGACACTGGGAATGAGGTGGGGGACACAATTCAACCAATGATACTCCCCAATGTTTCAAGGATGCTCTTCCTTATCCATTTCCTGAAATATACATACTTGAGAAAAAACAGGTCCAGGTTCAGTGAGCCCACGTCCAATCAGGTTCATCAGGGATTAAAATTGCCCTCCATTTTTATTAGTTTAAATGTCGTATTTCACAGATAAATATTCTAAGAGCCAAGAAAGTTGTAACCTACTAGGGTACAAAGATTTTAAATACAACAGTATAGAAATTCTTAAACACGGGCTCTGATTCTAGATGCCCTCTTCAAATCTTATTTAAAACCAATGTTTTCTAAATTTATGTGACCATTAAAATTAATCCCTACTTCTTTTCTCTCCACACCTCTTATAATGAAGAGAAAAACAACAACAACAGATATCACACGCTTGCATTCCCAAAGTTATATAATAGTGGAACTATGTTTCATAAGGCAACATGGTTATCTGTATTCGAATATATTTGAGAAATACATATAAATATTTATCCCTTTTGCAAATGTACAAAATATCACACAATATCAGAGTCTGAGATGTCCAAACTGTGTTACTTTGTTTAAACCAGTTTTCCTAGATTTATCTGGTTATTGATTTCCTTTTAAAGGCCACTCACATTAACATTCTGAGGGACAGGCCTTGAGAATGTCTGCTAAGTACATTTTCCTAATTGAAGCTACTTATAGAACTTCTATAAAAGTCAGTCTTCATTGTGCTAAATCACTGTCATATGCAATAGAGTAGAATAACAAATCCCGATGAAAATATCATTAATTTGTCATCTTATTCAATTGTAACTATCACCGCAAACAATTCTTGAAAACATGGCGCATGTACATATGTGTAAATACGGTTACTTATTCTGTCTATATTGAAATTACTCTTTACATTCCCCAAATTTTACATCTCAAAATGTCAAATTACCTTCATGTTAAAAATAAATTCAACAATAGTTAATTGATGGGCTGCTGTTCTCCGAAGCACAGATTTAAAAACTGAATCTTGCAGTGTTGCACAGGATAGATCATTTGAGACTAAACTTGGACATTCTGAAGTGCTTGGAACAACTTTGTCTTTTAGAGGAAAGGGTGACAAATTCATTCAACATCACAGATGTTTTATCAAATATTACTTTTTTCTTCAAGGTCTCTTATAAGCAGCTTACATTATGTTGACTTTTCTCTATGTTTTAAAAATGTATATTCTAAAAAGCACAAACTAGCAAAAACTCACATTAGGTACATAATAAACATTCTCTTTCTTAACATTTACTACTTTAAGAATATTTATTTTATGGTTTTAAAAGGAAGTAGTTAATACGAAATGTGTCATGTAAGACCCACTTTCCTCCTATTTTCAACATTAATTTCCTTGTTAAGAATCACTGAAGCAAAGACATGGAAAGGAAGATTGACATTGATAGCTTCCTTTAATAAAAGTTAGGGGTGAAAAATTATCCTGACTTTGCCATTCTATCCTACAGTCTATTTTCTGAGGAGGTGATAGAATAAAAATGAGGACAGAGAGAGTTTGAGTTTTGAGACAATAAATTTGTCATATATAGAAGACAATGACATATGAGAAAACTAAAGCTTGAATTAAAAAAATATGTTGATTAGATATGTCGCTTAATATTATTTGGGTAGACTACTGTAAAAGTGGAAGTATGGAAATTTAGAGAATGGATTCACAGGTGGCGTTGGGAACTGAGCCCACACAGTTGCACCTCCTTGCCTCTGAATCTTTTTCTTTCCTGTATGTTAATAACTCCTCTTTCGTGCCTCAAGAGAGCAAGAATCAGAGGATACAGACAAGTGGTCTCTTACCTAAACCTAGTGTATCTCTTAGGACATCTCCTCTTTCTGACTAAAATCCCTCTAGTGGAACTTTAATTATAGTGCATTTAACACAGGACTTAACTAGTGTTTGTACAGTAGTCCCCGTTTATCCATGGGGAATATGTTCCAAAATCCCCAGTGAATGTCTGAAACCATGGATCGTACCTAACCCTTCGTATGCTATTTTTTAATATACATACGCATCTATAATAAAGCTTGATTTATAAATTAGTCACAGTAAGAGCTTAATAATAACTAATAATAAAATAGAACAATAACAATACTGTAATACAATTTATGTAAATGCTTACATCCATAATTTTCCATTTACTATTTTTGAAACATGATTGCCCATAGAAAACTAACTGAAACCACAGAAAGTAAAACTGTACATAAGGGGGAACTACTTGTATTTGTTCCTTCCAAATTTCATGTTAAAATTTGGTCCCCAGTGTTTAAGATGGGACCTAGTAGGAGGTATTTGGATCATGGGAGCAAATCCCTCACAAATGGCTTGGTGCCATCCCCACAACAAAGAGCAGGTTATTGCTCTGTTGGTTATGGTGAGATTTAATATTTGAAAAGGGCCTAGCACCTTCCTCCCCCTCTCTCTTCCTCCCTCTCTCACCATGTGACTTGCCAGTACCCCTTTCACCTTCTGCCATGATTGAAAACTTCCTGAGGTCCTTACCAGATGAAGATGCTGACACCATGCTTCTTATACAGGCTGTAGAACCATGTGTCAAATAAACCTCTTTTTTAAAAAAAAATAACTTATCCAGCCTCACGTCTTCCTTTATAACAATGTAAAATGAATAGAGACACTACTGTACTTATTATTATTATTATTATTATTATTTTTTGAGATGGAGTCTCACTCTGTCACCCAGGCTGGAGTGCAATGGAGTGGTCCCAGCTCACTGTAAACTCCTGGGTTCAAGTGATTCTCCCGCCTCAGCCTCCCAAGTAGCTGGGACTACAGGTGTGTGCCACCACACCTGGCTAATTTTTTTATTTTTAGTAGAGATGAGGTTTCACTATGTTGGCCAAACTGGTCTCAAGCTCCTGGCCTCATGATCCTCCCACCTCAGCCTCGTACTTAAATATTCATGTTATGCATACTTGATGTATTCTAAAATACCAATCAAAAATATGTATTAAATATTTACTACATGCCTCCTATTACAATGAAACACTATTTCTCCTATTATGAAAGTACCATCACTCTAGAGTTGAAAGTGCTACCATTGCACCATGAGATCTTGGAGGAAATCACTCTAAAGGTGCCCTGTCTCCTATCCTTGGCACCTAAATCTAATGATTCTCTGCCTTCTACAGCTTCCCCTACACCTCATCTACAAAACATTGATCTTACCATCATTGCACTGACCTTTATTTTCATCTGTCTTCACTTCCCTCCTTAAATTTCATTAGTATTATACTATTTTTTATACATTTCAAGCAAAATCACAACTGAATAAATTCATCTTAGGACTGAGCCACCAAATTTA
>NW_012108764.1:639454-642670 GCF_000951045.1 Mandrillus leucophaeus
AAGATGGGACCTAGTAGGAGGTATTTGGATCATGGGAGCAAATCCCTCACAAATGGCTTGGTGCCATCCCCACAACAAAGAGCAGGTTATTGCTCTGTTGGTTATGGTGAGATTTAATATTTGAAAAGGGCCTAGCACCTTCCTCCCCCTCTCTCTTCCTCCCTCTCTCACCATGTGACTTGCCAGTACCCCTTTCACCTTCTGCCATGATTGAAAACTTCCTGAGGTCCTTACCAGATGAAGATGCTGACACCATGCTTCTTATACAGGCTGTAGAACCATGTGTCAAATAAACCTCTTTTTTTAAAAAAAATAACTTTTCCAGCCTCACGTCTTCCTTTATAACAATGTAAAATGAATAGAGACACTACTGTACTTATTATTATTATTATTATTATTTTTTGAGATGGAGTCTCACTCTGTCACCCAGGCTGGAGTGCAATGGAGTGGTCCCAGCTCACTGTAAACTCCTGGGTTCAAGTGATTCTCCCGCCTCAGCCTCCCAAGTAGCTGGGACTACAGGTGTGTGCCACCACACCTGGCTAATTTTTTTATTTTTAGTAGAGATGAGGTTTCACTATGTTGGCCAAACTGGTCTCAAGCTCCTGGCCTCATGATCCTCCCACCTCAGCCTCGTACTTAAATATTCATGTTATGCATACTTGATGTATTCTAAAATACCAATCAAAAATATGTATTAAATATTTACTACATGCCTCCTATTACAATGAAACACTATTTCTCCTATTATGAAAGTACCATCACTCTAGAGTTGAAAGTGCTACCATTGCACCATGAGATCTTGGAGGAAATCACTCTAAAGGTGCCCTGTCTCCTATCCTTGGCACCTAAATCTAATGATTCTCTGCCTTCTACAGCTTCCCCTACACCTCATCTACAAAACATTGATCTTACCATCATTGCACTGACCTTTATTTTCATCTGTCTTCACTTCCCTCCTTAAATTTCATTAGTATTATACTATTTTTTATACATTTCAAGCAAAATCACAACTGAATAAATTCATCTTAGGACTGAGCCACCAAATTTAATGTTGCTGAAGGGAGGGAAAATTAACTTTTTGCCGTCTGGTATTCTTGACTTTAAGCGGGTCCTTAGTGATGTCCAGGAGTTCTGCTATGCTTCCCTTGTTTATCCACCACTATCTACCCAACTCTCAGAGGTGACTATTTTGTACCTTTATATGACCTTTCAATGCTTCCTATTTCACTGTGAAATAATTATGCAACAATGAATATATGTCCCTACCACCACATCTACCCACCTACCTGCATCTATACTTCTAAGGATGAACACTTCCCTCTTTCTGCCAGGTAGAGCAAATATATCCAAGTATGCCTTCTTAGATCTCATGCACTATTATATGTGTAAGGTTGTTGTTTTAGCAATTGTTCTTACATTTGCTAACATTATCTATTATGTTTCCTTTTTTTTTTATTTATTTTTTTCCTGCTCCTTCTCCTGAGGCATAATTTCCCCTTTCTATTGAATCATTCTCACCAGCATGCAAAAATGGTCTAATAACTGCCATTTCAAAGAAATAAAATTATTCCTATGTATAGTCTCCTCTAGCTAAATTCTAATGAATCTGTCTCTTTTACACCAATTTTCCTGTATTCTCTTTTATCAGTTATTCTCTGTACAATTTGTCTTGAACCCACTTCAGTAAGTAGTTTATCACTTCGCCAAAAACACCCTCGACGAAGTCAACAGTGATCTCCACACTGATAAATCCTATAGTTAATCATCCAAATTAGACTTCTGTCCTCCTTTGAAACTTTTCTTTTCCGTGTATTTTTTTAATTCCTTTGAGTTTTTGTACATGTATCCTCTTGCCTGTCTTCTTATAACATCAGTAGTTTCTCTGATAGACATTTTCAACTCCTAAAGCTTTAAATATTAAAGTGATCTATTTCTATTATAATTGTCTGTTCATGTCATCTGTGATCCCAGAATAGCATAAGCCAATTAAGAGTAGAAATTATACATTTTCCCCTTTTTATCCACAGGCCCTGGAACTATTAAACAAGTCAGTTATCTCTCTCAAGGCTTTTCTGATGAGGATAAAGTAGCCTTCAGCAAAAGTGAGTTATTCTTTCCTCTAATTCCTACCTTGTAGTCCCAAACAAATTGTCTGACATAAGCATCAAGTGGCTTCTTCTGATTTTCCATAACAGAGAAATCATTTTACTGTAATTTATTATAATGACATAAAACAATGAATTATTTTGTTAGTCTTATAATATATACTATCACAGAATTTAGATAATTCTTAAACAAAAATATAGAATATAACTTATTCATCCAAATTTGTGTATCTCTTACCTGAGGGTCACTATTTTGAGAATCTTGCCTTTGAACAGAGGACAAAAATACCCTGCTACTCATAAACTACCTAATCACTGGAAGTAAATCATGCTTGCTTATTGGTAATATAATGTTGGCACTTTGTTAAATGTACTTCACTAAATAATAGGACTTTGTTCAGGGCAGGTATCCCTCTTGTTCTCAGGCATTCTCCACACTCCATAAAATAAAATTATTTTATGACTCCAATATTCCTCAAGCGAAAATGTCATAAATATCAATATTGTTTGACCTCAACTGTCAGAATTAAGTTACTGTATTCAAAAATCTGAATAACTGCCATATCATTCATGGGGAAAAATGAAGAACATCTTTTGAGTAGAATATACATACACACATATATGTGTGTGTGTGTGTGTATATATATATGTACAGAATATATCATATATATATTTATATATATACACCAAAAGTAAGATATGTATTTATACCTCAAAAAGAAAAAAAAAGCAAGAAGGAATTTCTGTATGAGCATTGGGATGAGTAATCCCCTACCAATATGGAGAAGACAGTAGAGAAACACTTGGAAAAGACTAAAATAGAGTCGAAATTGCCTATTTAATCTCCTTATATTAGCAGTGTACAATAATTTATTTCCTTTTTTTCAGGTAAATTTAATATAAAGTCCTTCAGTGTTGTATTTAACATATCCATGTAGAAACTTAATATATTTAGGAAAAAATGATTTAGTGCAATCCCCACAATGCTTTCATAAGACATAAATATTAGTTTTGATTTAAATAATTACTTTATATCATCTGAAAATGGAGAAAGATACTGCTCGGAATCATGTGGATACTGTTGCACATTATTTTGCTAAGACTTTTT
>NW_012108764.1:644490-644839 GCF_000951045.1 Mandrillus leucophaeus
GAGAAATGCAAATCAAAACCACAATGAGATACCATCTCACACCAGTTAGAGTGGCGATCATGAAAACGTCAGGAAACAACAGGTACTGGAGAGGACATGGAGAAATAGGAACACTTTTACACTGTTGGTGGAACTGTAAACTAGTTCAACCATTGTGGAAGACAGTGTGGCAATTCTTCAAGGATCTCAAACTAGAAGTACCATATGACCCAGCCATCCCATTACTGAGTACATACTCAAAGGATTATAAATCACACCGTTATAAAGACACATGCACATGTATGTTTATTGTGGCACTATTCACAATAGTAAAGACTAGGAACCAACCCAAATGTCCATCAGTGACAGA
>NW_012108764.1:644889-648643 GCF_000951045.1 Mandrillus leucophaeus
ATAACGGACTTAGAAGATTATAGGATAAGCAAGTGTAATAGGATAGGTCAGGAGTTTGTTTTTGTGGATGTTAAAACTCATATGCTTATTAGATACGGAAGTAAAGATCTTGTATAGGTATTGGAATATAAGAGTTACACGTGACCGGATGCGTTGGCTTACACCTGTAATCCCAGCACTTTGGGAGGCCAAGGCGGGTGGATTACTTGAGCCCAGGAGTTCGAGACCATCCAGAGTAACATGGTGAAAACCCGTCTCTACTAAAAATATGAAAAAAAAAAAAATAACTGTCTGTGGTGGCACACGCCTCTAGTTCCAGCTACTTGGGAGGCTGAGGCAGGAGAATCGCTTGAAACCAAGGGTGAAGGCTGCAATGAGCCAAGATCACACAACTGCACTCCAGCTTGGGCTACAGAGTGAGACTCCGTCTCAAAACAAACAAACAAACAAACAAACAAACAAAAAAGAGTTACACATAAAAGTCAAGGCTAAAGATACAAATTCATAAGTTATTACTATTTATCTGGACATGGTAAGCATTACTAATATTTACCCATATTTCCAGTTCTCTTCCCCTCCCTAAATATAAGGGCTACTTGTTGACTTTAAGTTAGATATGTCCACATGACTTCTGTTAGCCAACAATATTTGAATGGAACTAATATGTGTCACCTTTGGTTAGAAGCATTCCAAGTCAGAGCATAATTTTTCATGTTATATTCCCATGCTTTGAAACACCCTTAAAGCTTCATTCTGAGATGAGGTTTTGAGATAGTGAAGAAACCGACACTTCAATAAGCAGTATCTTCAATAAGCAGACACAATCTATTAACCTGTATTGCGTGTGTTAAATGAGAAAGAAGAGTAAGAGTGTGCTGTGTTAGGACGTTAGAAATAGGGTTTAATACACTAGTTGATTAACTAATACAAATGGCACTCAAAGCTGTAGATTTAATGAGATCATATAAGGGTTAAGTGAAGACAAAAGTAAGAAGTGGTATAAGTACTGAATCCTGAGACACGAAAATGTTAAGAGGATAGAAAGATGAGGACACGTTAGCAAATAGACTGAAGTGGAACAGCCTGATAACAAGTTGTGAAAAAAGTAACTATACAATTAATAGTGATACATTATAGATCATGAAGCTACACATTTTCCTTTGCCTAGTGGGTTCTACCAAAATCAGTGATTCTTTATAAAATATTAAGACTTGTTGCTGAAATTTTATTATTCTTTCTCTTCTTCTGACAACAATAAAGACAAGCCACTGAGTTTAACAAAAGATCATTACCAAAAGTGACAATCCTTTTGTTTCCCATACATAATTTGGCAACATTCATAATTTGAATTTTAGACAGGCCTAACAGCACTACTAATACCCCTAAAAAGCTGATACTTCAAAATATTACTAACAAAAGATAAGAAAATAAAACAATATAAAAATAGGTAATGTAACAATGTATAGTTTAAAAGTTATGTTCTGCCTCTATTAGCTGTGTGACTTGGACATGTTTTTTAACTTACTCATGTCATCTTATTCATGTAAAATTAAGGGAAATAATCTTGTCAATCTAATGAGTTGCTTTGAAGATTAAAGGATTTATATAGGTAAAGTTTCTGGAAAAAGTTACTTGATACGTGCAATTTTTTAAAGCTATGCATAATTATTAAATTTTTAGGCATCAGCACAGATTATAGATATTGGAAAGTCTAACAGTATTCACTTCACTTCTTCCTTCATGTCTATACACATATAGAGCGATGCGGCTTGAGAAAAATACAGCTCTCTGCTGGCTGTTCTCATTTTAAATTCTTGATTCTAACCCTTGATGAGACTATAGTGCTGTCCAAAAGTCACATCATATTTTCTTAATCCATTCATCTCCCCACAATCTTTGACTATTTCTCTTCTTTCCTCAAACATCCAATATTTCTTCCACAACATTTCTCCTAGTAGATCATCACATTCTATTTCTCTGAAAAAGTATAAACAATCAAATAAGAACTCCACACATTGCCACCACAACTACTGCAAATGTACTTTCATTTGGGGCCAGTACTTTCATGCTGTGCTCTTTCTTTTGTTGAGAATAAACTGGCAATGCATCTAGCTATGGTCAACCTTTTATTTCATGCAGTTAAAACCCTTCACCTCTTGAGTAGTCAAAAATATGGTTTCAGCAATTATGCCTTCTTAGTTTTATAGCATTAATTTTCATCTCTTTATTAGATTGTAACCATCAACGTACATATATACTGTCATTTAAACAAATAATCTTTTTCAATTACACTTTACCCTCCAGAAACCAAGTTTGATTTCTTCATATTGCAGCTCAGTTCCTTAGATGTGGTGGGGTTTTTTGGGGATTTTCTTGGTTTTGTTTTGTTTTGTTTTTCTGTTTCTCTGATTCCTCTCTTCCAATTTTCTCTTGAACTCACTCTGTTTATTGTGTGTTTCCAATAGTCAACCAAATTAGCTCTTATCAATATCGTCAATGGTCTCCAAAATACTAGAGCCAAAGATTAGTTGTCTCACCATCTCGCTTGAGTCACCAGCTACACTAAACATGTTGGACATGTTCCTCTTTCTATTATTTGTGATGGTATAAATGAGTAGAATATTTCTATAAGGTTTCTTCTGGATGATATTTGTAACTATTGAAAATTGTAATGATTGTTAAGATTATCGATGGTTTTGAGATAAATCACAGCACTTTGCTTTTCAGCAGAAGTCACAACCCTGATGTAGAAAGGGCAAAGACATTTACCATAAGTAAATAAGGTAGATTAGATGAGAAAAATTCATACTTCATTAAAGGTATGCAAATTTAGAATGTGGCCAATATTCACAGAAAAAACTCTGGTGATGTTTTATAATGAATAACTAGAAAGAGAAAACTAGTTTAATTATATTGACCAAAGATATATATTGATGATATTAAAGGCTTCAGAGAAAGTAATTAGATATGCAGACTCAGGAGCCAAACTACATGAATTGATATCAGACACCTTGCTGCTTGAAAAATGTCTCTACATTTCATTATAGTTACCTATAATAGTGATAATAATTAGGTACACATCATAGAGTTTTTATTAAGATAAAATATTTTAATTAATGTAAAATCTGGCTGGGTGTGGTGGCTCACACCTGTAACCCCAGAACTTTGGGAGGCGAAAGCAGGCAGATCACAAGGTCAGGACGGTGAAACCCCGTCTCTACTAAAAATACAAAAAATTAGCCAGGCACGGTGATATGCACCTATAATCCCTGCTACTAGGGAGGCTGAGGCAGGAGAATCGCTTGAATTCAGGAATTACCCTGCTTAGACATTTTTTTAAAATATATGTGCCCATTTCTAAATCCAACTATCCTAAAGAACAATAACAACATACTATTTAATCCTGGACATCTTGGTCACTCCTGTCAAGCACCATGAGAGATAGACATTCAGAGATAAGAAGTGTCCAAAATTATAAAACTCATGAAAAAAAAAAAAGAAATTTACATTTAAATTCTCTCTTTAATTAAATTGTATTTTAGACAGTTGAAAGTAAAATAAAATGAGAGAGTCAACAGGTCTTTAATGAGATTGAAGGCTAAGGTAGATTGCAGGTATTATCAGATGGTAGTATAAATTTTGTGCACCATTAAATGTGGTGACCTAAGAGATCAGTGATGGCAGTATACATCATTTGAAAAGCTCGGGGACCAAAGGAAATTAGAGTTTGATAAAATATAAACACAAAGTACAA
>NW_012108764.1:653013-657069 GCF_000951045.1 Mandrillus leucophaeus
GCAAAAGAAGGAGAACTCAAGAGAGATTAGTAATTTTGGCAAGGTAAAGAGAACTAAATTTCATTTAAAGGAGGGTGTGGCAATGGGAATTGTTGGGGCAGAGTACTGAAGAGAGAGATCAATGCCGGGAAACTTGAATCTGCTTAAAAGCCTCCTCTCTCTCTTTGTCTGAATATCAATCTCTACATTCATTAAGTTTAACTTTAGGAGGCCAAACCACAACGACAATGAAAAAGACAATGTCTGGGAAGCTGTAAGCTGGAAAATTCCCTGAGCACCCCCAAGGCTGTGAATCATTTTGATTTACTACACAGAGTAGGGAAATATTGTGGCATATTTGGGGTGCTTAGTAGATGCTTTCAAAGAGCTCCATCATGTTATAGGGACTAAACTAAAGGAAAGACTACTCTAGACCCACTGTAAAAAAAAAGCCTTAAAAAAAGCATGGAAAAGATCAAGCTGATCCACACATAGCACACCAATGTATGTGAAATAGGCTAAAAAAGAGGTTTTCTCATTATAATTGTTAAAATATAATATTTGTTGTTTCATGTTATTACTTGGTCCTGTAGTAGTTCAGGCAAACAAATCCAGGAAAGATTTTTAAGTTAGGATGGAATTGGTTCACCTTAAAGATTTGTTTATTTTAACTGCATCCGTATTTTATTCATTCTTCACTTATATTTTTCTTCCTTCAATCTAAGCAAAATCTATTTTCTCCAAAGATGAAAAATCCATTCTTGAAATATAAATTCACCACAGTTACACATCTGTGCTTTTTTGTAAGCTTCTCTGTTATTTTCAGAATCACAAATATTAATTATAGCAGGGGTAGTAACAGCTGGTGATCTTACTGCTGTTGTCTCTATTGCTACTATTGTGGGTTCTCTGGCCCTATTTTTCTAATCTCTAATCATGCAGTACTTTTGATGAATAATAATTAACAGATTGATGAATATATCAAAAGAGGTTAAACTCAGGGCAGTAGTAGGCAGTGTTTACTCCCACATTAGTTAATTTTCTCTTGAAATGAGATTCAGAGTGTACAATACATGTAACTGAAATTATAGTTCAATGTTATTTTTCAAATATAGTGTGACAAATTTGATTTCCGAAAGGTTAGACTAAATGATTTGATATTTTAAAAGGTCAAAAATATCATATTTTTAGTTATTTTTCACAGCAGCAAATAAATGGTCATTACTTATTACTAAGTTTTTCAAATCAAAGTTTGTTTTGGAGGGAAAGTGAAGGAGGAAGAATTGATTTTTAAAGAATACCTACAATATATTAAAGGTTTCTAATCTATTACCTTATAAATAAGACTAGACGTTTTACTGGATATGAATGTTAAAACTCTGGATAATAAGGTAATGTACTTGCATGCATACTTTTTCTTAAGGAATCAAGCAGTTTAATCAATTACTCATCCTGTTTTTGCTAACTTAGATGCTGCCTATAATAAAAAATCCATTTAATTCATTATCTTCTCTCAGTGAAATATTTTATTTGGGAAGTTAACATATGTATATTTGTACTTCACACAGGAATACAAATAGTGAGTGATTCACACACTATGTGTGAGCCAGTTAAATGAAGGCAATAGGATTAGTTATTATAAAACAGTGAAAGGAATGTAAGTAAAGGACCTAATTTATGGTGAACATTTTATAAACGTGCATTACATTTTTAATCATCATCTTACAAACCTGAAAATAATTATTTTATAGTTGCAACCCAATAAGGTATACATGCTATGAACTTTAATCACTTTCAAATTGTGTTAGAGGTATAAAATATTGACATGTTTAGGATGTAAATATGGATATAAAGATAAACTGATTTCAGAAGAATATACAAATATATGTGAATACTGTGTACATTTCCTATTGAAAATAGGACATCACGTTTCTTTTTCCGTGTCAAAGTGGTTCTTGGTTAAAAATACATCCCATTTACCACCAAAACGCAATTTAGATAAAAAAATGAATACTGTTTGTGATTGTTTAGATGGTGAAAAGGCAACATACATAGCCGGCCATAATAATGATCCCACCATCTACTTTTTTATACATCTTATTCTATAACTTTATAAAACATTCTCAGAATCAATTCTGTCCAAGTTCTAGCCTTAATGTCATCCTTCTCTGTCAAATTAACCTCTTATCCTACCACCTAGACATCAAAAAAGTCCAAATTACTAGCCAAGAAGTGGAAGAATGCTTCTTGAGTGACTGTGGAGGAAGATAAATTAGATGGGTCAAGTCAGTAGTCTGTAGAGCAAAGGTTAATGAGAAGGGCTGAAAAAAAAATGATTAACACTTTTATTGTATGTATATACTTTAGAATATTTGCTGAAAACTGAGACTCCTTCCAGGCAAAGCATATGTTTGTAAATATCTAACAGCATTTTAAAGTTCACTGAGGTTATGGAAAATGGTTTCATTACCTGATGTCTCTGCCACATTTCCAGCTTCAAATTTTCCATGATGTAGAATTGAGTTATATTATTGTGACTAAGTGCTTTGTTTTCGTTTCTTCTGAATCAATGTTGATGTGTCTTTCATTGCAGCCTTTATACTCTCTATTCCATGAAATACAAGAAGATAAGAGAAAAATAAAAATATAAACACTTCTGAACTAAGCCATTTCTATTTCTTTCCAGCTACTATGTTGTCATTTATTCTGTTCTGCCTTTCGTGATTTATTCAACCCTGTTTAAGGCATTTTAAGTTAAAAACAACTCTTTATTTTTACAATAGTAATGTACGATAATATTAACTCCAGATTGTTGAATGGTTACATCTTACCTAAATAATAGGAGACTTGGTGTTAAATGTAAATTGAATAGTAAAAGCTAAGTTACAGAAGTCCAAAGATTGGTATGGACTCGCTTCTCCCTGTAATGTTGATTTCTAAATGACAAAACAAAAAACAAAAAACAAAAAGCAAAACAAAACAAAACACTTCTGTAATTATTTTACCTTGAAATTAACTCTAAAAGTGCCACAACCTGATCTTCTTTGTTATGGCAGAGCAAGATTAAAATGTGTTTCACTCTCAGCTATTTATTTGCTTGGCACACTTTCAAAAAATGGTTTGCATTTTGCTGGCATGAAAGGATTTTTACTCCTGAGCTTTGCTTTAATTAAGAAATCTAGGCAGGGCATGGTGGCTCACGCCTGTAATCCTAGCACTTTGGGAGGCTCAGGCAGGTGGATCACCTGAGGTCAGGAGTTCGAGACCAGCCTGGCCAACATGGTGAAATCCTTCCTCTACTAAAAATACAAAAATTAGTCAGGCATGGTGGCACATGCCTGTAATCCCAGCTACTAGGGGAGTTGAGGCAGGAGGATCACTTGAACTTGAGAGGTGGAGGTTGCAGTGAGCTGAGATTGCACCACTGCACTCTAGCCTGGGCAACAGAGTGAAACTCCATCTCAAAAAAAAAAAAAAAAGTCTGTTTTATAGTGCTCTACTCTTCAAATTCTGCCATGGGTGCAACATTTGAATGTCACTAAAACTGACATAAGACATTTGATTTTATCTTGGCTTTCAGATTGTGTTAACAGGTTTTAACAACTCCCAATCCCTCCCCAGCAAAGTACCTTGCAAAAGATCTCATTTCAATTGCATTTATGTATCACTATTACCAATCAGTATATATTCTTTGAAGTTCCTGTGGACAAGAGCAATACTATAATTGAGGCTAGTTTTCCACATGCCAAACTTTAATTGGAAATTTCAAGTGATGGCCGGTAACTCAGTTTCTTTTATCTCACTGCACTGCAAGTAATAGTTCCAAAATTAGAACAACTTATTTGAATATCTTTAGTGAATAAATTGATCATTGTACATGTATCCATTAGTGAATTTTGTAGGTTAAGTTATACATTTAACCAACAAATATTTTGAGGTAAAGCTATATACATACTGACTTAGAAATTCATTTACCTAATATTTTATGTTAAATTTAAAAATTGAGGATTTTGATACTATTATTTTTATAAGCAAAATTAGCGTTTACACCTAGAAAGACATGTGGACATATGGACA
>NW_012108764.1:657159-661498 GCF_000951045.1 Mandrillus leucophaeus
ATAGTACCGACATATTTCTATTTCTATTTTCTTCATGACCCTTAGAGACTAACCTGGGCAACATGAGGAGACCCTGTCTCTAAAAAAAATGCAAAAACTCACCTGGTGTGGTGACACGTGCCTGTAGAACCAGATACTCGGGAGGCTGAGGTGGGAGGATCACCTGAGCCTGAGGAGGGCAAGGATGCTGTGAGTCGTGATTGCACCACTGCACTCCAGCGTGGGTGACAAAGTGAGACCCCCATCTCAAATAATAATAATAATATTTTTAAAGTGTTTATCATTGCAATAAATTTGTACATTTATGAATATAAACCATAGATCCCCCAAATCTCAAATACTATGGAATAATAAACAACTGATACGATTGAGGTCCTTGGCAGTGGCTAGGACCCAGTATTTTCTAAACTGGTTTAGTTTAGAAAAGCTACACTTAGGTAGGCAAAAAGTTAATTAAGCCACAATTTATTTAAACTTGCATAATGTGATTGCTATTTAAGGTGCTATATAGACACTGTTGATGGCAAGCACTGCCTTCAAAATATGTAAATAGTACTCATTCTGTACAAACTGATAGTCTATTTAGAAAATAAATACAGCATACAAATTATTGTTTCATAGAGTCTGTATTTTCCCAAATGGGATGAGATTATGTTCAAAGTAATTATGTTAGTCTAATTACTTTTTCAACTTTCTAATTTTTACTACAATTATATTTGAGTGTTATTTTTAAGAAATACATAATCCCATAATGTCTGCTCAACAGACTCTAGAGACTATATTCTTCACAGTATCTAAATCATACCTTTGGAGGAAATTGGGAATTTACAAAAATAAATTACAACATATCAGTGTACTTTTATATATCAGAGGCTGTTCTTCAGGCAAATGTGGGAACCAAGACACTTTATTCTAACACCTAATTTTTTCTGTATATAACTATTTCTTTCACCATCAAAGTACTATTTACATGGAAATTATAAGGATTTTGATTATTGTAAATTAACTCAATTCCACAAAATGCTTCCCTAATATCTGTAAGAGATAAGACTAGATACAGTGATTCTCAAAGATTATAGTTAAAAGATGCCCACTATTACTAACACTGGGTAGCTTAAACACATGCTAGAAAAAAAAGTGATCTGATAGTTTTGATAGTGATAAATTTTGTAAAAATGGCCCAGACTTAGTGTGATGGGAGAGAAACTTTAAGCAGAGATTGCTTTTGAACATACATTAGAGGATTAAGGGAGAGCACAAGCAGTAATTCATATGCCACATGCAAGACATTAGAATTATTTTCTTGTTTCTGGAGTGCAAAGTTGGAGGCAGAATGTAGTCAGAGGTGACACTGGAGAGAGACTGACAAGCCACACTAAGTGGTAATTGGGTGATACTTATGAAGCTTAGAATTCATCCATAGGTAATATGCTGTCAATTATTATTTGTAATTTATTTTATTGGATTTTAAAAGCATCTATTTAATAAAATAATGGTTTCTTGTAAAATGTTAAATAATAAAAAGATATGTATAGTCCATGTGTACAATATTCACTAATTTATTTCCTTTTCCAAACGCCCACAACTATAATAATATAGTTTATTCCTTATACATTTGTAAAATGTTCATTCAATTGTACACAGTGTTTTCATAGGTTTATTGAGGTTGTGAAAGATAAATCTGGTTAACAATTCCAGAGCATGGGAAGTTAGTTTGAAAATAGAGATAAGAACTGCTTTCAAGTGAAATGGAATAGCTAAAGAAAGACCAAGGGTAAGAGTAAAATAATAAGTAAAATATTTACATAAAATTCAGGCATTTGAAGCCAAAGAACTATGGAGGCAATGGCACTTAAAGGATTAAGATATTAGAGAAAGAAAAATCTAAGAGTTTATCTGCCTTCTGAAGCCTGTTTGACTCTGTGAATATGTCAATTCAAATTCTGGTAGAAGTCTGAGACCTTGGGATTGTAAGACTCATGAAACACAGCTGCTAAAACAATGAAACCAACGAGCTGCAGGCAGGTACTGGAGGACCCAGGCCATGGCCAAATTTATCCACAAGAACAATTGTTAAATTCTGTAGTTATTAAGGAGAAGGAGGAAAAATCTATACAGTTTTCACCTATGAAGGAGTAATTGGATGAGACTTGCCCTCACACATTAAACAACAATAAAAATGGAGAAAATAGATGAGACCATTGCTTTTAGATATTTGACAACCAGCAGGGCAGGAGTGATCTCTGAGAGGAGGACAACTATGAGATAAGCCCTCCCATCACCCTGGCTTTCTGCCTGGAGATAATTGCGTGGTCATAGCAAAAGAAGGAGAACTCAAGAGAGATTAGTAATTTTGGCAAGGTAAAGAGAACTAAATTTCATTTAAAGGAGGGTGTGGCAATGGGAATTGTTGGGGCAGAGTACTGAAGAGAGAGATCAATGCCGGGAAACTTGAATCTGCTTAAAAGCCTCCTCTCTCTCTTTGTCTGAATATCAATCTCTACATTCATTAAGTTTAACTTTAGGAGGCCAAACCACAACGACAATGAAAAAGACAATGTCTGGGAAGCTGTAAGCTGGAAAATTCCCTGAGCACCCCCAAGGCTGTGAATCATTTTGATTTACTACACAGAGTAGGGAAATATTGTGGCATATTTGGGGTGCTTAGTAGATGCTTTCAAAGAGCTCCATCATGTTATAGGGACTAAACTAAAGGAAAGACTACTCTAGACCCACTGTAAAAAAAAAGCCTTAAAAAAAGCATGGAAAAGATCAAGCTGATCCACACATAGCACACCAATGTATGTGAAATAGGCTAAAAAAGAGGTTTTCTCATTATAATTGTTAAAATATAATATTTGTTGTTTCATGTTATTACTTGGTCCTGTAGTAGTTCAGGCAAACAAATCCAGGAAAGATTTTTAAGTTAGGATGGAATTGGTTCACCTTAAAGATTTGTTTATTTTAACTGCATCCGTATTTTATTCATTCTTCACTTATATTTTTCTTCCTTCAATCTAAGCAAAATCTATTTTCTCCAAAGATGAAAAATCCATTCTTGAAATATAAATTCACCACAGTTACACATCTGTGCTTTTTTGTAAGCTTCTCTGTTATTTTCAGAATCACAAATATTAATTATAGCAGGGGTAGTAACAGCTGGTGATCTTACTGCTGTTGTCTCTATTGCTACTATTGTGGGTTCTCTGGCCCTATTTTTCTAATCTCTAATCATGCAGTACTTTTGATGAATAATAATTAACAGATTGATGAATATATCAAAAGAGGTTAAACTCAGGGCAGTAGTAGGCAGTGTTTACTCCCACATTAGTTAATTTTCTCTTGAAATGAGATTCAGAGTGTACAATACATGTAACTGAAATTATAGTTCAATGTTATTTTTCAAATATAGTGTGACAAATTTGATTTCCGAAAGGTTAGACTAAATGATTTGATATTTTAAAAGGTCAAAAATATCATATTTTTAGTTATTTTTCACAGCAGCAAATAAATGGTCATTACTTATTACTAAGTTTTTCAAATCAAAGTTTGTTTTGGAGGGAAAGTGAAGGAGGAAGAATTGATTTTTAAAGAATACCTACAATATATTAAAGGTTTCTAATCTATTACCTTATAAATAAGACTAGACGTTTTACTGGATATGAATGTTAAAACTCTGGATAATAAGGTAATGTACTTGCATGCATACTTTTTCTTAAGGAATCAAGCAGTTTAATCAATTACTCATCCTGTTTTTGCTAACTTAGATGCTGCCTATAATAAAAAATCCATTTAATTCATTATCTTCTCTCAGTGAAATATTTTATTTGGGAAGTTAACATATGTATATTTGTACTTCACACAGGAATACAAATAGTGAGTGATTCACACACTATGTGTGAGCCAGTTAAATGAAGGCAATAGGATTAGTTATTATAAAACAGTGAAAGGAATGTAAGTAAAGGACCTAATTTATGGTGAACATTTTATAAACGTGCATTACATTTTTAATCATCATCTTACAAACCTGAAAATAATTATTTTATAGTTGCAACCCAATAAGGTATACATGCTATGAACTTTAATCACTTTCAAATTGTGTTAGAGGTATAAAATATTGACATGTTTAGGATGTAAATATGGATATAAAGATAAACTGATTTCAGAAGAATATACAAATATATGTGAATACTGTGTACATTTCCTATTGAAAATAGGACATCACGTTTCTTTTTCCGTGTCAAAGTGGTTCTTGGTTAAAAATACATCCCATTTACCACCAAAACGCAATTTAGATAAAAAAATGAATACTGTTTGTGATTGTTTAGATGGTGAAAAG
>NW_012108764.1:662448-670311 GCF_000951045.1 Mandrillus leucophaeus
CAACCTGATCTTCTTTGTTATGGCAGAGCAAGATTAAAATGTGTTTCACTCTCAGCTATTTATTTGCTTGGCACACTTTCAAAAAATGGTTTGCATTTTGCTGGCATGAAAGGATTTTTACTCCTGAGCTTTGCTTTAATTAAGAAATCTAGGCAGGGCATGGTGGCTCACGCCTGTAATCCTAGCACTTTGGGAGGCTCAGGCAGGTGGATCACCTGAGGTCAGGAGTTCGAGACCAGCCTGGCCAACATGGTGAAATCCTTCCTCTACTAAAAATACAAAAATTAGTCAGGCATGGTGGCACATGCCTGTAATCCCAGCTACTAGGGGAGTTGAGGCAGGAGGATCACTTGAACTTGAGAGGTGGAGGTTGCAGTGAGCTGAGATTGCACCACTGCACTCTAGCCTGGGCAACAGAGTGAAACTCCATCTCAAAAAAAAAAAAAAAAGTCTGTTTTATAGTGCTCTACTCTTCAAATTCTGCCATGGGTGCAACATTTGAATGTCACTAAAACTGACATAAGACATTTGATTTTATCTTGGCTTTCAGATTGTGTTAACAGGTTTTAACAACTCCCAATCCCTCCCCAGCAAAGTACCTTGCAAAAGATCTCATTTCAATTGCATTTATGTATCACTATTACCAATCAGTATATATTCTTTGAAGTTCCTGTGGACAAGAGCAATACTATAATTGAGGCTAGTTTTCCACATGCCAAACTTTAATTGGAAATTTCAAGTGATGGCCGGTAACTCAGTTTCTTTTATCTCACTGCACTGCAAGTAATAGTTCCAAAATTAGAACAACTTATTTGAATATCTTTAGTGAATAAATTGATCATTGTACATGTATCCATTAGTGAATTTTGTAGGTTAAGTTATACATTTAACCAACAAATATTTTGAGGTAAAGCTATATACATACTGACTTAGAAATTCATTTACCTAATATTTTATGTTAAATTTAAAAATTGAGGATTTTGATACTATTATTTTTATAAGCAAAATTAGCGTTTACACCTAGAAAGACATGTGGACATATGGACAGCCACAGACTCACAAATAAAATGTTTATCATTTGGGAAAGGCAAGAATGCTTTACCAGCTTTACATTCAAAGGAAGCAATTGTAGTAAAACTGTTATAGTTAATTTTCTATTTTTCCCTACTCTTAATTTTCTAACTATATATCCAAGTACTAATATTTTTGAAACTATTAGACCTTATCCAGAGGACCAATAGAGGCCTTTTTTATGTCTTCAAAAAAAGAAAAAAAAAAAGACTAATAATACATTTATTTCAGCAGAAATATTAAAATATTTGGTGCCCTGATCTTAACATTAGTAGAAATTATTACATTTCTAAAACAAAGGGATGAATTAAATCAAGAGTCTATAAGAATAAAAATATTCAAATGTGGATTTTTGTAAAATCGATTTCATGAACGATAAAGCAACTCTTTATTGTAATGTTGATCCTTTTTTCTTTATAAATACATTTTATTGGAGATATTATTTTCACTGAGCCTTGACTTCCCAGGCTCAAGCAATCCTCCTGCCTCACCCTGCTGAGTATGTTATGGGTTGTTAGGCATGAGCGAGGCTGGAGAGGGTTCTTCCCCATCCACTAGGAATGTCTGGTGGTGGTTTGGCAATTGTCACATTGCCTCTCTAGAAGTGATAAATTGGCAGCCAGTCCTGATGATCCACACCTGTTGCACCTGCATTAATTGGTGGATGCAGATGCCAGGGAGAAGCAACTTCCTGGGCAGGTACACTAAGAGACAAAATTACGGAATATGACCTTCCGGGGGATCATGGCAGAAGAAGGGGGAAAAAAGCTGCAAATGGGCATGCGCACAACTTCCTAAACACACTGAGCATGCTCACCTCCTGAGAGTAAGAAAGGCACTGAGCATGCAGGCAGCTCACAGGGAAGAATCATGGGAAAGGGGCCATCCTATGAAGTTTTAATATCAAGGTTAAACAGGGCGCTTAACCTTGGTGCTCGCTTGGGTCTCTTCCAAGCATACTTTCCTTTTTTTCCTGTTCTAAAGACTTTTTAAATAAACTCCATTCCTGCTCTAAAAGTTGTCTCAGTCTCTTTTTGTGCCTTATGTCCCTCAGCTGAATTCTTTTTTCTGAGGAGGCAAGAACTGAGGTTGCTGCAGACCCATACGAATTCACCACCAGTTATTCGAATACCTTCCACCAGTAACAAGTAGCTGGGAATACAGGTGTGAGCCACCATGCTAGGCTAATTTATCTTATTTTTAGTAGAGATGGGGTCTGGTTATGTTGCCCAGGTTGGTCTCAAACTCCTGGGTTCAAGCAATCTGCCTAGCTTCGCCTCCCAAAGTGCTGGGATTACAGGCATAAGCCACTGTGGTTGGCCAAATTCTTCTTTTATTCTCCACAGCTAGAGCAAAACTTAATCTAGGAAAATATTAACATTTTAGAACATACTTTTAATTTCAATTAAAATTTGTGGTATATTTATTTTACATAGTAAAATACTTTCAAGCAACACATACATGGACTATGTAAGTCCTCTGTGCAAAATGAATGTAGATTATAAAATAATTGCTAATTGTACCATTTTAAAGATAATTTCCAGACTTCTTTAGAAAAATTTTAGATACAAATAGTTAAAGTCATTGAAATGAATCTAATCTCTTATTATGTACTAGTAATTTCGTCTCTATTGTTCCTATTAAATGATAAGTAGTAGGTGCTGAGCTTGAATATATGTTTTATACTGTACTGAAAAAGGACCCAGAATGTGGGCTATGTATGAAAGTATATCTAACTGCAGATCTGCTATTTACTTGTCTCTTGTCTCTGGTAGTATAATTTACTTTTCTGGGATTAAGATCCTTGAGAAGAGAGTAAAGGATTACATCCCCTCAAATATTTCATAATTTTAAAGGAAATCCAACAAAAACTTAAAATCCTGCCTGAGTAAATTTCCAATCAAATATGTTTGTATATATTTGGATAAGTTGTTCTCTACATAATTTTACAAAATAGCTTGAAAATGTAACTTCTCAGCAACTTTAATGAGCAGTATATTTTGTATAATCTTGAAGATTGAAGAGACAGATTGAATATAATTTACACTAAATTTTCTTCAAAGTAAAAGTCAACTTATAAGTGAAAGAAGTAAGACAAGGAAAGAAATCACACATAGAATGAGAAGGTTAAAATACGAAAAAGAGTAGAAAACATTTTTAGAGAAATTAGGCATCATTCTTTTAACTATCCAACGGGGTCACCTTGCCCACTGCCTAGACAGAGACCATTTATCAAGACAGGGGAATTGCAATGGAGAAACAGCAATTCACGAAAAGCTGGCTGTGTGGGAGACCAGAGTTTTATTACTACTCAAATCAGTTTCCCCAAGCCTTCAGATATGGGAGTTTTTAAAGATAATTTGGCATGTAGGGGCTCAGGAAGTGGAGAGTGCTGATTGGTCAGGTTGGAGATGGAATCATTGCTGTCTTCCATTCCTGGGTGGGATCGCAGAACTGGTTGACCCAGATTACCAGTCTGGGTGGTGTCAGCTGATCCACTGAGTGCAGGGTCTGCAAAACATCTCAAGTATTGATCTTAGGCTTTACAGTAGTAATGTTATCCCCAGGAGCAATTTGGGTAGGTTCAGACTCTTGCAGCCAGAGGCTGTCTGACCCTTAAACCATAATTTCTAATCTTGTAGCTAATTTGTTAGTCCTACAAAGGCAAACTGATAACCAGGAAAGAAGGGGGACTTTTCGGAAAAGGGATATTATCATTTTTGTTTCAGAGTCAAATCATAACTAAATTCTTTCCCAAGAGTAGTTTGACCTATGTTCCCCAAATGAACAAGGACAGTTTAAAAGGTAGAAGCAAGATGGAGTCAATTATGTCTGATCTCTTTCACTATAATAATTTTTCAATTTTTGCAAAGGTAGCTTCTTTCTCATCATAAAAACTGTGCAACTAAATTAACTAAAGTTTACATTAATAATCACTGTAGAAAAACATGTTTTTATTGTTTTTATGGAACAAGCTTCTCATTAGTTGTTCCAGGAAAGTTGAATAGGCTTTAATATCATTTACAAAAATTGTTAGTAAAATGCTTGGGGGTATATTTTTAAACTGGTAATTGAGGGAATAGTAATTAGTTTCAGCAGGAATCATAGTGTTTTAGCATCTTATTCCCATCCATGGAACTACCAGTGCTATTTCTGTCATTCTTCTCTATTACATACTATCTGTCCTTCAGTTAAAGTAGCTATTAACTTTGATATTGTATTCCAATGAACTTTTAATCACCTAATATCTTAGTTTAAATGATGTTTTTTTTTTAAAAAAAAACAAAGAAAGTAAAAACTTATAATGGGTATAACTGAAAAGGGCCTGAAAGAACTTCTAGTCCAACCACTTAATTTTATTCACTACATCCAATCGTAGTGGAATCTTACAAATTCATTTTACCATTCACACACACTATTATATACTTTTCCATAATATTATAAAATAATAGTTAGCTATTGAAGGGAATTAAAATATTTTACCCCGAAATGTATTTCTTTGACCTATGTTGAAATAACTACCTCTTAGCTATATCCTGGCAGAAGTGGTCCTGCAAAAGCTGTGTTAAGCGGTGAAAATTTGCATCTGTAGGGAATCTCCATGAATGCAGCCATTCCCCTGCTCCTTTCTATGTCTTTCCAAAGATCCAGGAGGGATTGAATGTCAGACACTTTTACAAGTCTACAAAGAAACATTTATCATTTATTTTTTTCTGAGGTAGACTTCATCTATGTAACAAGGCCACCTTTGCTCACTAAGCTTCTTCTCTCTCCCATAAACCATTTTACCAGGATTTAAGCCCACATTTTTTTTTTCCTGTAACTTCAAAATGGTACATTTCTGTAACTTATTGGGAAGGGGGGGTTTTCATTATGAAGATTCTCATTTTTATGTGTTAAAAATATGTTGCATGCCTTTACTCCTAGTAGTCAATCTGCCTCATGTCAGTGATTTTTAGGGAAAATTTATGGGGCCAAGAGCCTATGTCCCACACACTATCAAAATGGAAAGATAATGTAATAGTAGTAGTGTATTTCCAAAAAATATATACCAATAAATTGTTCTGAGATATAGCCTGGGATTGGCGGTTGGGACAGGGAAGAGAATAAACAAAACTATCTCGGTATTTTTGGATAGAAGGAAAATTATGTTATTTTTTCATGCTTCACTGAAGAATTCATTCTTTGCAGATTATGGAACTAACATTGGAATTTCTCTTAACTTAATGCCCTGTAAATTTGGATGTACTTTGGGGGACATGGATACATTCTTATATAAATTCATTTTCATATATTTGTATAAAATAAATATTCTAATATTTGAGACCTCAAATAATTTTTATGCCTCTGAATTGAGTCATGACCCTCTCTCATGTGAAATAGCAATGATGCCAACCACTCTATAAGATAGCCATAAAGAAAAAAATGAAATAAAAAGCTATTCAAATAAAAGGCTTTATGATGATGATAATTTTCATATTTTAAAGATAATCCAACATATACAAACTTAAGATTCTAAGAAAAATCATTAAATTGTGTACCTTCCGATTTTGTTCTGCCTTTCTTAGAACATAGACACTTGATTTTTCCAGAAATACTGAGGCAGAACAGCAAAAACAAATCTTTCTGTTTTTAATTATAAATATATTTCTTCACTACAAACATAATCAAATGCAGGTTCGGCTGTTCACCGCTTGCAAAATCAAATAATAGGGATGGGGTGTAATAGAAGGAAAGTGACTTTATTTTCCAAAGCCTGCAGTGGGGAAGTGGTTTGGCACCTACTTTAATAAAACTGCTTCAAAATTCTCAGGCAAAATCCCAAGATTTAAGAAGGGGAAGTATGGTGTGGAGGGCATGCAGTGGAGCAAAGCAGTGGAACTTTGTGACTTGTTCAGATGACTTATCTTGAGTTATTGCCCCAACTGGTGAATGGGCTAGCGCCATCACAGGCTTTACTGTGTGGTAAATTAGCTACAGCCTTGAAGTAATCTCCTGGTGGGGGAGTATTCCACAAGCATTTGGATTGTCTAACGATTCCATCTCTGAAACTTCTTTAAGCAAACATAATTAGATAAGCTAGCAATTCAAGGGAGTGTGCCTAGTGGAAAGTAGGAGAGTAAAGGTTAGGAACTTTACCTATGGGGAAGACAGTGACTTAAATTTTACATAATATACCTTGCCTTGGTTTAGATCTAAGTCTGTGACTTTGCAATGTGAACTTTTTACTTTGTTTCACCTAAGTCATGTCTTTGGAGATGCAAATTTCGAGTTGCCTAGTCAACAATTGTTTAGAACATAGAATGGATAATCAAGAGATTAATAGTCTAACAGAGCAGGTAAAAGTTTTGAAAACAGGCAAATGAAAAATCTTAAATCTATAAGATCTGCCTCTGTCTATGGGCCTATCATTTCTATATGTTGATATGTGTCATGTGGAAATGATATTTCACTCTCAAATTTTATGAAAGAACTTCAATTAATTGGCTTAAAGAAAAGTAAGCAATTAGACTAATAGAATCTAGCTCAGATGCCTTTTAGTTCACATGACTTCAGTTATCTTTGGTAAGAGTAATTCAGTCTCAAAATTATCTCTTTTTTTTTTTTTTTTTTGAGACGGAGTCTCGCTCTGTCGCCCTATTAATTTAAAACCTTTAAGTTATGTTATGTTAAATTAACTAAATCTAGTTTTTGTTTTTTTGTTTTTCTTTTTTGTCCCATTGAGAATTAGAGTTACTAAGAGTTAAAATAGTAGGCTAGTAAGATTTGTTCCTGGTGAAGTTTATAAAAAACATGAGAATGGTTTTTTGCTAAAGAAAATGTATTTTTTTTCTAGTTTTGAGGCTATTTAAAGTTTGCTTTAAAATAAAGAAAAAATGATATAGGTGAAACTAAATGAATAAAAAGATGAAAAATAAAAGTGTGGCAATAAAGAAACTTTGATTTCTGGATGGCCACCCTGTTACCTATAGTACTGGAGTGGCAGCTGGGCTTCATTCAGTTATTAAAGATAGAAGATCCAGGGGAATTTAGAAATTGTTTATACTTCTGGGGAGTTGGTTCACAGGATGCATAAGGAAATGCAAACTAATACAGAAAAAGCAAAATATTCAATCCGTTGATTATACTTATCTATAATAGCTAAAATAAATGTGAAACAATCGTGTGTTGGGCCTTAAGACAGGACCAAAGATAGATGTGGTGCTGTCTGAGTTCAGATCATTCACCTGAAAGCTATGCACAAAAGGAAATATTAAGCCAGGTCAACAGAAAGTACCTGTGACACTTGTGATTACCAATACGGTGGTCAATGTGGGGGAAATGTTACCAACAGTGGATCCATATGGGTCTGCAGCAACCTCAGTTCTTGCCTCCTCAGAGGAAAGAATTTGACCAAGGAGTCATAAGCCATAAAGAGAGACTGAGGCAAGATTTAAAGCAGGAGTAAAGTTTATTAAAAAACTTTAGAGCATGAATGAAAGGAAGTTAAAGTACACTTGGAAGAGGGCCAAGTGGATGACTTGAGAGATCAAGTGCCTAGTTTGACCTTTGACTCAGGATGTTACATGTTGGCATACTTCTGTGTCCCTTCTCCCCTGATTCTTCCCTCGAGGTGGGCTGTCCATATGCGCGCTGTCCTGACAGCACTTGGGAGGGGTCACATGCACAGTGTGTTTACTGGAGGTGTACGCATATGCGTTTGAGGCATTCTTTCCTTACCAAAGTCCCTGGTAGGTCATATAGCAGTTAAACGCCTTCAATTTGATTTTTTTTTTCTTTTTTTTTTTTTTA
>NW_012108764.1:670951-711595 GCF_000951045.1 Mandrillus leucophaeus
CAAGTAACTATTAAAACCACAGGGTGTAATATAAAGAAATTGTTCAATTTTGTAAGTTGGTATCATCGGCTTCTTGAGAAACCTTTACTAAAATGGATGGTAATAATAAATAATTTAAGGTAAGTATCTTTAATTTTAAATGCTACAGAATGAAAGAACATGTTTGGGTTCATACAGGAACCACAGCTCACTATTAAACTAAAGGGGTGGCCTGCCCCTCCACACCTGTGGGCATTTCTCGTTAGGGGAACGAGAGACTTGAGACAAGAAATGAGACACAGGGAAAAAGTATAGAGAAAGAAAAAGTGGGTCCAGGGGACCGGCGCTCAGCATACAGAGGACCGGCGCCAGCACTGGTCTCTGAGTTCCCTCAGTATTTATTGATCATTATCTTTACCATCTTGGAAAATGGGAAGTGGCAGGACAATAGGATCATAGTAGCGAGAAGGTCAACAGTACGACATATGAATAAAGATCTCTGTGACATGAATAAGTTTAAGGAAAAGTGTTGTGCCTTGATATGCATATGCAAACAACTCCATAAACTTTTTTAGTGCATAAAGAGCAGCATTGCAGCTAGCAAGTCCCACCTTCAGCCCTAAGGCGGTTTTCTCCTTTCTCAGTAAATAGAACATACAATCCGGTTTTACACTGAGAAGTTCCATTGCCCAGGGACGGGCAGGAGACAGATGCTTTTCTCTATCTCAACTGCCCAGAGGCCTTCTGTCCTCTTATACTAATCCTCCTCAGCACAGACCCTTCATGGGTGTCAGGCTGGGGGACGATCAAGTCTTTCCCTTCCCACGAGGCCATATTTCAGACTATCACATGGGAAGAAACCTTGGACAATACGTAGCTTTCCTAGGCAGAGGTCCCTGCAACCTTCCGCAGTGTATGTGTTCCTGGGTACTTCAGGTTAAGAGAATGGTGATGACTTTTCACAAGCATACTGCCTTCAGGCACTTGTTTAACAAAGCACATCCTGCACATCCCCAAATCCGTTAAACCTTGAGTCACCACAGCACATGTCTCTTGCAAAGGACAGGGTTGGGGGTAGGGTTACAGATTAACAGCATCTCAAATACAGAACAAAATGGAGTCTCTTATGTCTACTTCTTTCTATATAGACACAGTAAGAGTCTGATCTCTCTTTTCTCCACATTAAACAATTGCTGATGTGTATATGCAATCCAGAAACACAGAAAGTTATTCTTGATAGAACAGCCAGCTCTGGTGGACCAGAGAAAAGCCACTGCAAGGTCTGTTTGCCCTAAGAAAGTGACTACCCAGCTCTCCCTATAAAATCTAAGTGGAGGACCCCAGATGCAGCAGCTGATATGCTTCATATGCAAGCCTTGTGGGACTGGCTTTACGATGACTGAGACATTTACCCACTGAATATGCCCATTACCCAAGTTACGATAAGTGCTCTGGCTAAGGGAGCTCCTTCTACATGAGCACCCTGGGTGACATTACTCCTGAAGCTTTATCAAATTTGCTATTGCAGGTCTCCCTCATTCGTCTTATAGATACTAATAAAACATTAGAGTAAAAAACAAAACAAACAAACAAACAAAAACCAGGCAAGGTGGCTCACACCTCTAATCCCAGCACTTTGGGAGGCCAAGGCAAGCAGATCCCTTGAGGTCGGGAGTTCAAGACCAGCCTGTCCAACATGGAGAAACCCTGTCTCTACTAAAAATACAAAATTAGCTGGACGTGGTGGCACATGCCTGTAATGCCAGCTACTTGGGAGCCTGAGGCAGGAGAACCGCTTGAACCCAGGAGGCGGAGGTTGCGCTGAGCAGAGATCATGCCATTGCACTCCAGCCTGGGCAACAAGAGCAAAACTCTGTCTCAAATAAATAAATAAATACATAAATACATAAATAAAAGGCAGGGGGAAAGATCAAACGGAGTCAGACTCATCCCAAAAGAGTGGAAATCTTTAGTTACTAAGAAATGAAATAAATAAAATTAATATTATGGTGTTACAGCAAGGTCTTAATACAACACTATTGAAGGTTAGATGGACCACAGGAAACCCTAGCTGGTCCCCCAACAATAAAGGGCCCCACACCAGTTTTGTGCATTTACTCTGGAATGAAGAGATTTAAGAAAAATAAAAAGGAATAGGTTACAGTGAGAAAGCAGACATTGCCTGGGGCAATGTTGAGGCAAGTGAAGATAAAGAATGACAAAAGGGTTTGAGTCCCTAGACTCAATCCCCTGCTGGGAACCCAAATACTTTTTTACAAGTGTAGGTAAAATGGTTTTAGGGTAGAGAAGAAAAGCTTCTGGGACCAATCATAAAAATGCAAGGGTTGATAGAATTATGAAAGTTATGAAGTTTAAACAGGCTTTATATGAAGTAGTTGTGACTTCTTTACTTAAATGTTTTATAAAAATGGATACTGTATCTGACTAGGGAATATTTCCCCTACCTATATTTAAAACAGAAGGCATATAAGTCTGCCATTTGTCTAATATTAATTGGACATGCAAATGGAAACCAGTAAGATTGCCCAGGCCCACAGAACATAAAATAGAAGCTGGATTGCCAGTAGGGACAAACTCATTTGGTAGTCCTTTGTGAAGTGTTTACTGGGGCTTGTGGCAAAAGCCTGTGAGCACCTCTCAATGACAACTGCTTGGTTTGTAGATGACACTTCTAAGGTGAATTATCGACATTATGTTTGGAAGGCTGCTACTCTGGTTGTAAAGTATACTTTTGTGTGCAGGATTTACTCTTCTCTCTACCAGGGTTCTCCAGAATTTGTAAACTGTGAGTATTTTTATTATATGGTAGCATGGTTATTTGTATAAGTTCAGTAACAGTGTTCTTCTGAAACACGACACAATTGGACACACTAGTTATTTTACCAAGGCCTTGACTAGAACAACGTTCTCTTTCTTTTTTTTTTTTTTTTGAGACGGAGTCTTGCTCTGTCGCCCAGGCTGGAGTGCAGTGGCGCGATCTCGGTTCACTGCAAGCTCCGCCTCCTGGGTTTACACCATTCTCCTGCCTCAGCCTCCCGAGTAGCTGGGACTACAGGTGCCTGCCACCACACCCCGCTAATTTTTTCTATTTTTTAGTAGAGACGAGGTATCATGGTGTTAACCAGGATGGTCTTGATCTCCTGACCTCGTGATCCTCCCTCCTCAGCCTCCGAAAGTGCCAGGATTACAGGTGTGAGCCACCGCGCCCAGCCAACTAGAACAATATATTCTTAAACAAAGTTCCAGCAAAATCAACTGGAAAGGAGACTATATGGCCAAACAATTCATGCTGCATTTTAGGCAAATAATCAGACCAAGTATCATAAGCCTAAAACTTATTTAGCACACAAATTGGTCTTACTATCATTTCTCTTCAGTAGAAAAGAAGAGGTAGAGAGAGAGATATTATGTTTCAAAGGAAAACTATAATACACCTATTACTGGATTCTAGCCCTGACCCTTGTTTTTGAGTATAGATGAATCATGAATTATTTTTTGGCTACAATCAGCCTCTAAGGATAAACCAGGTCAAAATTTTCTTCATGACATTTTTAGTTGGCACCCTAATGAAATAGGTTTCTTTTTCTGTTCTGACACATGATTTCTCTTTTGATTGTTAAATTATTAATATTATTTATCTCTCATTGTTTTACTTCTTCCAAGAAAACCAGAATCATCGTATTCTGAAGATTAGACATGATTTCACAAAGCCTGACAATCCCCCTCATTTGGAATCCCACTGGACCCAATCTGTTTTTCACTTCTAATGCCCTGCTGCTAATCTATGCAAACATCCTCCCTCTAGGCCAAGGGTCTATATAAAAGGAGGGGGCATGTGAAATTGTAAAAACTGGTTTTGAGGGATATAATCATTCAGACCCTCAAAATCAAGGATGGGCACACAGGTGCCTAAACAGCTGGTGAAATGAGGGACTTTGCCTCCTGGATCATTATCTGGCACATTTTCATCCATCCCAACCATAAAGAATTTCCTACTTCTCATAAAATTAAAAAAAAAAAAAAAAAAAAAAAAAACTGAGAGAGTATCAAGCTATGTAGTGGAAAAACCTTTGGGGTATAATACTCCCAGTTATGAGATTTATGCAGATGCATGTTAAAAAAAATTATCAGCCTCCTCAGGAAAAATTACTAAGAAGACCACAAAAAGCATTATGGTATAACAAAACTTGTTCAATTCCTTAGCTCTTTTAAACAAAATATTTATGTTTTGCGTAGTTAATTGCTACAAGGCTATAACTAAAACCAGGATTACAATTACTCAGTGCATATAAGTTATAGGTAAGTCAAGTTTGTAATCTTGGCTTTGGCTTTTGATTTCTGGCTTTTATATGGCTTAAAGAATTGTAAGGTTAATGAATACCTGTCTACCTTCATTCCCATTTTGCCTAGAACATTTAAGTTGCCTGTAAGTCTTTCATCTCTAAGTTCCTTTGACAGAGGGGTCCCACCAACAGACAGAATGGACCCAAGGCAGGCAGCCACACTACCCTGGCAACAGTATTGGACAAATTATGTTGACCCATAGATGTTTCTTCTGAAAAATCTTGACCAGAAAGAGGAGAAATGTAAATCAAAAACAAAATTCTAAGCCCCCTAACCAACTAAATAGACAACTCCTCCTGGCCAAGAAGATTTCAAAGAAATCTAAAAAAAAAATTTTTTGTTCAGGCCATAATGGAAAGGGCTGGTAGTATATGCCTTAGTATAACCTCCTCCTTTGGAATTCAGGCATAATTGACCAGCATTAAAAGCATAAGAACATTAAAATAAAGTTCTTATGCTTGACAACATTAACCCTTTGTAGCAATAAAATATCACCTTTCAATCTCAGTCTAGTATAGCATTGCCTGACCAGTAGCAGGCCCTGAAAGAGATAAAAATGTTTTATTCCAAAATATATTTCAAAGAACTGGTCCTGCAAAGCTATCTCTTGGGGGGAAGTTTACATTCTGTAGAGAATCCCGTTTCCTTTTCAGGTTTTTTTTTTTTTTTTTTTTCTGATCCTGAAGAGATTATCTGAAAATCTAGCACCTTTTAAAGGTCTGAATAGAAACTATTTGCCACTTATTGCCTCTAAGGGTGGTCATCCATGAGACTGCATCTACATAATAAGAATCTTGGTCTCTACAACCTCTTATCTTATCCCAGACACTCCTTTCTATTAATCCTTGGTCTTTAGATCACAACTCTTTCAACAAACTGCCAATCAGAAAATCTTTGAATCCATCTCTGCCCTGTAAACCCCAACTTTGAGTTGTCCCACATTTCTGTACCAAACCAATATATACCTCACATGTATTAATTGATGTCTTATATCTCCCCAAAATGTATAAAACCAAGCTATAACTCCACCACCTTGGATACATGTTATCAGGATCTCTTGTGAATGTGCCTAGGGCTATGATCACTCATATTTGGCTCAGAGAAAAACTCAAAGTATTTTAGATCATTTGACACTTCATCAATGTAGCAATATCAGCCTTTTTGAAGGGAAAGTTATACTTCTATAATAACAGCATATAGTATAGACAAAACAAAAGTATCAACCACAAAATTCACATGATTTGAGCAACAGTAGATGGGTAAAATTATTTAGTAAATTGTGATTTTAAATGATAGTATATTTTCTTTTTCTTATTAATAGGTGATATGGTTTGGATCTGTGTTCCCACCTACATCTCATGTTGAAATCTAATCCTAGGCCGGGCACAATGGCTCATGCCTGTAATCCCAGCACCTTGGGAGGTCGAGGTGGTCAGATCACTTGAGGTCAGGAGTTTGAGACCAGGCTGGCCAAAATGGTGAAAGCCCATCTCTACTAAAAATACAAAAATTAGCTAGGCATGGTGGCACATGCCTGTAATCCCAGCTGCTGGGGAGGCTGAGGCAGGAGAATCGCTTGAATCCAGAAGGCAGAGATTGCAGTGAGCTGAGATCACGCCATTGTGCTCCAGCCTGGGTGACAAGAGTGAGACTCAGTTTCAAAAAAAAAAAAAACAACAACAAAATATAATCCCCAATGCTGGCGCACGGCCTGGTCTGGACGGGATTGGATCCTGGGGGCAGTTTCTCATTGTTTAAGACCACTCCTCCTTGGTGCTGTCGTCACAATAGTGAACTCTCATGAAATCTGACTTTTCAAAAGGGTATGGCACCTCCCCGCCATGTGAAGTGTTCAATTAAACAGCTGTTTCCCATTCCAGGAGGTGGCATTATAGATGGGATGGACTTTTATATGTAATAAAGGCAATTAGATCTCTAATAAGAGCCATTTTCATAGTAACAGAAGAAAAACAAAGGTTAATATCTGGAGCTGTCAGTCTACGTACCAGCTTTTCTAGAGTCTGTGAGCTTCTTCAGATTGCAGTGTCAATGTGACAGATTCTTCTGGGTTGTAGGTTGAACGAGGCATTCCAGTGAACTTCCTGAGAAGTCCATACATCAGTAAGCAGGCATGCAGGTTGTTTATAAGTTGCCGTTATTTTCTCCCGAAGTTTGTGTTGTCTAGTTTCAGTTTGCATGGCTTTAAGAAATGTGGTTTATGCCTATAATCCCAGAACTATGGGAGGCCGAGGTGGGCGGATCACGAGGTCCGGAGATAGAGACCATTCTGGCTAACACGGTGAAACCTCATCTCTACTAAAAATACAAAAAATTAGCTGGGCGTGGTGGTGGGCACCTGTAGTCCCAGCTACTCAGGAGGCTGAGGGAGGAGAATGGCGTGAACCTGGGAGGCAGAGCTTGCTGATCAACCTGCACTCCAGACTGGGCGACAGAGCGAGACTCCGTCTCAAAAAAAAAGAAAAAAAAAAAGTGCTGTTTTAATTTCTTGTTATTTCAACTCAGAATAATGGGAGAAAAATATTGAAAATGTTAGTTTGGGACTTGTAGCCAGAAAGAAAATTCAGGATTCAGTCCAAATTGTAAAATATAAAATATAATACAAACTGAAAAAATAATGAAGATGTCTAGAATCCAATAACAGATGTACATGTTTCAACAGATGTTGAAACATAATTTTTCTATCCAATTCTCCAATTTTACTGAAGATAAAATCATAGTAAGTCTAATTTATTTGCAGGCATTTGTGGACAGATAAATTCTTGGATGGACTTGAGAGGCTTTTAAAAGGTCTAATCTGAAATTCATTATTAAAATAAAATGTTCCGGCAAAGTCAATTTAAAAAAAAAAAGGAGGCCAGCCAGGCATGGTAGCCCACACCAATAATCCCAACACTTTGGGAGGCTAAAGTGGGCAGATTGCTTGAGCCTAGGAGTTCGAGAGCAGCTTGGGCGACATGGTGAAACCTTGTCTCTAGAAAAGATAGAAAAGTTAGCCAGGTATGGTGGTGTGTGCCTGTAATCCCAGCTACTCAGGAGGTTGAGATAGGAGGATCACCTGAGCCTGAGGAAGTTTAGACTCAGTGACCCGTGATTTCATCACTGAACTCCAGCCTAGGCAACAGAGTAAGACCCTGTCAAAACAAAACAAAACAAAACAAAACAAAACAAAACAAAACAAAACACGTAAAAAATAAACAAAAATGAAAACAAAAGATAAAAAGGAGGCTATATGGTAAGTAATTATTCTTGTTGCACGTTACGCAAATAATCAGGCCAAGTATTATAAGATAGTTCATTCTTAAGGTACATACGTCATAACCTAAATAGGTAAGGTTGAGGAGAAGTTTGAACAAAGCAAAATTGAAGCAAGAGTACAAAATTTAAAGCAAAAAACTTCTGTAAATTGCAACAGAAATGCAATTTTTGAAAGAACGGTTTTGTTTTAACGTATTTCTGAGACTCTAATTGTAACTGGAGACCTTGGTTTTAAAAATTACATGAGTATGTGTGTATATATTTATTATTTTTATTTATTTACTTATTTATTTTGAGAAATGGCCTGTTGCTCAAGTTGGAGTGCAGTGGCACAATCAAGGCTTACTGGAGTCTTGACTTCTCAGGCTCAAGCAGTCCTTCTTCCTCAGCCTCCTGAGTAGCTGGGACTACAGGTGTGTACCACCATACCTGGTTATTTTTTTTGTTCGTTTGTTTGAGACAGGGCCTCATTCTGTCACCTTGGCTATTTGTTTTTATTTTTCATAGAGATGGGGTCTCATTATGTTGTCCAGGCTGGTCTTGAACTCTCAACCTCAAGCAATCCTCCCACCTCAGCCTCCCAAAGTGCTAGTATTATAGATGCGAGCTACCATGCCCTGACTAAAAATACATTTTAATCATCCCCTTTCTTTTTCTTCTTTCCCTCCTATTTCTCTCCCTCTTCATTCCTCTTCTCTCTAGACACTCTTCTCCAGCAATGCATGCTGAAGAAATTCTAGAGGCTGATCTTGAAACAAACCAGTCCTGGAGCCCCTGTCAAATTCTCTGCTTGGAGGGAGTCACAGATAATTAGTCTATTACCATCGAGATGAAGTCAAAATAATGCACTAAACCTCCAGATGAACACTTATTAAAGATAGCCATCAGGAATACGACATACAGACCATGTACTCTGCACCACTCTTGCATGTCGTTCATACAAAATTTTTCCTTTAGAAACCCAATGGTGGGCCGGATGCAGTGGCTTATGCCTGTAATCAGCACTTTGGGAGGCCGAGGTGTACAGATCGCGAGGTCAGGAGATGGAGACCACCCTGGCTAACACGGTGAAATCCCGTCTCTACTAAAAATACTAAAAATTAGCTGCGGTGGTGGCGGGTGCCTGTAGTCCCAGCTACTGAGCAGGCTGAGGCAGGGGAATCACCTGAACTCGGGAGGCAGAGACTGCAGTGAGCCGAGATCGTGCCACTGCACTCCAGCCTGGGCGACGGAGCGAGACTCCGTCCCAAAAAATAAACAAACAAAAATGGTAAATATTAACATTAAAATGGTACTTTAGAATATTAGCTCATAATCTTCTTAGTTTGCTGACTCTCTGATCATATCTGCTTTTCCACCAAACCTCACCCTTTATGTGTGGCTTTCAAGCAGCAAGTAGCTGAACTTGGGTCTGATTACAAAATCTCTGAAGCAGAATATTTACCTAAAAAAAGTAAAAATTTAATCTAAATTATATCCTTGATATAATAAAATAAATTGTTCTTATTTTGTAAATCCACTAAACAGGAAAATAGGCAATGAGATTGTCACAGCTGATTTGAATGAGAATGAATTGTATATTTATATATATTGTGTTTAAAAATAACACATTTTTAATTTACTCTTTAAATACAATGTTACAGGCATAGAAAATTTTATACAATTTTTTCATGTGAAATAGTCAGTTTAGAAAAATCATAAAGAAAGATATACAAATAAACAGCACACACAACCTTCTAAACTGGAGAAAATTGCTAAGTTCCTTTCTAGCCCCCCTCCTCCATCTTGCTCATAGCATTCATATGCTCCTCTTATGACCCTTCTTTCCATTCCATTAAATTTACCTCTCTGACCACCTAACCATCAGTACCACTCTAAGAGTTACAGGTTAACACTGTACTACCCTCTAATATCTCTTACAACCTATAATTTTAAATTAATTTTTAAAATTGGAAAGATGAAAAAATAAAAGCCAGAGTTATTAAATATCAAAATTTACATTTGTTAAGCAATGTCATTAAATATGAGAAAATAAGGCATATGACTTCCAAAATTTGACTCCCTTTTTATTAAAACACATAGTTTATGAAGAAAATTTACTTTTAACTAATTCATTTTTATTTTATAGGTAAAGCATATGATATAAAATGGCATTTTTGTAATTTATATTTTCTGCCAATTTTATTCTCAATTCCTATTTTTTGTAACCTTGTATCTTGAACAAAAGATACACTGTATTTCCCAACCTCCCAATACAGCAGAAATATCAGTTCACTCAAGATATTTCTCTACACACTTTTTACCAAGGCCCAATTTTCATGTTTTCTCTCATATTGATTTTGTTCCACCGCCAACTCAATTTATGTCTGAATATATTTTCCCGTGAAAATTGATCTAAATCTTCACTTGTATCCTGTTAATTTTAGTGTTCTTTATGTTCAATGCTAATATTTAGACACAGATTCCTCCATTTGTTTTGGCTTGCTTCTCATCTATACAATTGACTTAACGTTTCTTGATTCTGTAGTTAAGAACTGTGCCTTCCTCCACCCAAACACATAGACATCTTACCCCATATCTATAGTTCTCAATTACCGTCCACAAAGTCAATGCATTGTGAGGTCCTAATTTCCACTTTCGGGCCCATTATGAGGAAGTAAAATATTTTACTTCAAACCAACAGTTTCAGATATTACCTCTTGCTTCTTTGGCTGTAAATATTGTACATTTCCTTTTACTAGTAGTATTCCTATAGAGGAAATGAAGAACTAACTACAGTCAATTTATTCTCCAGCAGACTATATCATCCCTTCAAAACCAATCTTTCTAAAATTTAAAGTTGATCTTATCTTTATCATACATTTTAAAATGGCTGCCTCTTCCATTTAACATATAGTTGAAGCTTCTTCTAATAAAATAATGCCCTTTAGGAACTAGCTTCTATTTATTTCTTTAAGCCCCATTCAAACCCAATATACTGTAGCCATATTGTATCTTCTGTTCCAAATCAGAAAATTTTAGAGATGATCTATTAAAGGATACTTTAAAGTATAGATAAACCACCCAAACCAGCACAGCAGTGGACACCTGTAGTGTCATCTACTTGGGACGCTAAGGCAGGAAGATAGGTGGAACCCAGGAGTTCAAAGCTGTAATACTGTGAATCAAGCTTAGGAACAGCTACTGCACTACAGTCTAGGCAATAAAGCGAGACCCTGTTTCTTAAACACAAACAAATAAACAAACAGACAAGCAAACACCTAATGCAGATATCCAAGTTTTGTAATTTATGTGAGATATCTAGTCTTTTTATTTATTTATTTATTCACTTCTTTGTTTGTTTATTTATTTATTTATTTATTTATTTTTGAGACAGGTTCTCATTGTCACTCAGGCTGCAGTTCAGTGGCACAATCTCAGCTCACTGCAGCCTCAACTTCCCCAGCTCAAGTGATCCTCCTGTCTCAGTCACTCAAATAGCTGCAAACACAGGTGTGTGCCACCATGCCAAGCTAATTTTGTTTTTTAATTTTTTATTTGGTTTGATTTTATTTTTTTGAAAGGGAGTCTCGCTCTGTCGCCTAGGCTGGAGCGCAGTGGCGCAATCATGGCTTACTGCAAGCTCCAACTCACGGGTTCATGCCATTCTCCTGCCTCAGCCTCCCGAGTAGCTGGGACTACAGGCGCCTGCCACAGTACTAATTTCTGTATTTTTAGTAGAGACGGGGTTTCACCGTGTTAGCCAGGATGGTCTCAATCTCCTGACCTCGTGATCCGCCTGCCTCAGCCTCCCAAAGTGCTGGGATTACAGGCATGAGCCACTGTGCCTGGCCTGTTTTTTAAATTTTTTTGTAGATACTGGGTCTCTTTATGTTTCCTAGGTTGATCTCAAGCTCCTGAGCTCAAGCAATCCTCCCCCCTCAGCCTCCCAAAGTACTAGGATTATAGGCATGAGTCACTGTGCTCTTATAATCTGTATTGTTTAGCAGCAAATGACTCTTTATTATCTATCATCATAATAATGATCTTAGACACACTAAGTTGTGATTTGTGTAATTGGGCCAAAGGGAAACTCATACAACAGGAAATGCCAATCCAAGTGTTTACATGTCCCAAACACTTCAGCAGCCCCATCACCACAGGTTTTGTATGAAACTCTAATCCAGAGCCAAAAGATCACTTAGGTAGAGATGGACAATAGTCACAAAAGAGCCATATTTCATCTACTGAATGGTGTCCTCATTTTTGTTCTAAGTAACCACTGCTGTTGTAGTCATCATATGCATATTCCATATCCTCTAGTTTTCCAAGCATCTACGTTTTCACTGTAATCTTCAATGTATTCGTCAGTTCTAGATATTCCATACCCAAATTCTAGAAGTTGATAATAAACTGTCTTGTTCTTAACAACTGAATATTAATGCCCAGTTTTTCATCCACGTATAAAACCACCAGTGGATGACTATTAAATAATGCATTTTTCTAGAATACTTCATTTTGTATAAGCTAATACTTATACCTCTACCACCTCTACCACCCAAAAAGCTGAGTATCCAATAAATTCAGCAGATCATTATTTCCTGGAGGAGTTGTAGTATTTCCAAATTATCCACAGGAATTTATTATATATTAATCATCATGATTCAAAACTTACTTTGTTTATTTATTTATTTATTGATATAGAGCTTTACTGTTGTTGCCCAGGCTGGAGTGCAATGGTACAGTCTCGGCTCACTGCAACCTCCACCTCCCAGGTTCAAGCAATTCTCTTGCCTCAGCCTCCCAAATAGCTGGGATTACAGGAGCCTGCTACCACACCTGGCTAATTTTTGTATTTTTAGTAGAGATGAGATTTCACCATGATGGGCAGGCTGGTCTCGAGCTCCTGACCTGAGGTGATCCACCCGCCTCAGCCTCCCAAATTGCTGGGATTACAGGTATGAACTACCGTGCCCAGCCAAAACTTGCTTTTAAATTGATAATTGATGTGCAAAACAAGAGTTAGGTACTTGGGAATCTTATTTTCATTTTTATGTGATTAAGAGTGCTTAAAAACTTAAGTTATATGTCAATCAATAGAATCGGTAAGCAGTAGCGTGTTTAACTGTGCTACATTGCAGCAGTACAGGTGTGTTTAACTGTGCTTCATTGCAGCTCATATATCTTTGAGCATCTCTCCGGGAAAATGTCATCTAAAACTTGCTCAAATCAATGGATGTAATCCATAGTGTTATGGTGTTTACATTTACCTCACTTAGATTGTAGTATATCTTGTCCTTCTCTCATTAACCTTTTCCTTCCTATGAATCTTCTCCCCAAACCCTACTCACATTGAGTCTTCCCAACTAGGATTTTAATGCCATGCTTTATAAAACTCTATAGACAGTGCAGCTTATCTATACTACTGTCTGTAGCTTTTTTCTAAAAATCTCATAACTAAAACATTTATGATCTCTTTGGAACTCATGTAGGACTGCTAAATTTGGGGATATTTAAGTACATCATACCAGCAACTGCATTTGAAGCTGATGCTCCGAACTTTGAGATTCATTGGAGGATAAATGTCTACCACTGTTTAGGAGGGTCAAAATTGTGATATATATGATAATTTCATAATATAAACAGTGTTTTCAAAAATATATAACATATGGAAAAAGTATAAGCTAAATATACAGTTTTTTAAATTAGCATTATGGTCAAGGTAAATCATTTAATGGTCTAAATTGTTAGTGTATTTAATTTTAATTCATTTGAAATGCCTAATTGTATTTGGATCTTGCTTATCATTAAAATAACTTTAAAATGTGATTTTTAACTGAGAGGTGTATTACTGATGATATTAATCATACTGTTCTGCTTCACAAACAGTCTCAGATAGAATCCTTTTTTTTTGTTACAAGTACAGAAAATTCAGTTCAATGGCTTTAGCAAAAATATAACTTATTGCCTGACATGAAATATCAAGCAGTAATCCTGATTTCAGACATGGTGAAGCAGGGACCAGTCAATGTCACCAGATAAATCTCTTGGCTTTCCTTCTATTAGATTGCCTCCACTATTCAGCTCTGCATAGTGGCCCCTGCTACTTGCAGCTAATCAATAAGGGAAAAAACATTCTCAGAACTTAGTCTCCTTTATCCTCCCTAATTTCTCTTAGAGCATCTCCAGTTTCTGTGACAATGATAGAGTAAGTTGATTGTCCTGGTACAGTTGCTAATCTCTGAGCTTTAGTGGAACCAAGTTTCTAAAAAACACATGGGATATGGGTATTGTTGCAATAAGAGAGGAAATAGATATTGCAATGAATAAAACCTAAGTAATTAGGTAAGACAAAACCAACACAAAAACACCAAACAAAAACCTTTAAGTGTTTGCTATACAGTACTTACTATGGAACTTCATTCCAACTTTCATTATTTTTCTTTCTTTTTAATATATTTTTTTAGAGATGGTGCTTTGATTCTATTCATAGTGATTTCTATGACTTGCAATGTTTCTTATATGTTTTCGGAAATGATTTTCTACCTTCTTAATAAAAATGTTGATTACCAACACAAGTAAAATTACTAATAAGTTTAAATGTTTTGTTTTTCTTAAATGACTTAGGACAGTTTCTCTTTTTTATATATATTATTTAGCAAACAATGAATCATCATACTAGAAATGCCACAAAAGAAAATATAAATGTACAGGAAGTTTTACAACATTAAGATAACAAGCAAGAAAACTAATCAGCTTCCTTTTTTTGAAGGTACAATTAACCACAACAATCTTTTTTGAAAGAGATAACATTTCTTCTTATAAATTCTTGCCTTGAACCTTGGACAAGAAGAAAGTTTGCCTAACCAGGGATGAGATATACTTTCCAAATTATTTTTGTTGTTTTGCCTCTTGATGCAGCATCATTGAGAAGAACCATTTCCTCCAGTGTGAATGCAACATGACAATATTATTCTCATCCCTGATTTTGAGGTTAAATAACATTAGCTTAACCATGACTTCACTCTGAATAGCTTTTGATGAGAGCACAACTGAATACTCTGCACTGAGAGCATTAGCTCTCTCTTTGTCCTCATACACAGTGTGATTCCATTGTCTAAATGTCTTTGTTTTGGGTTCTTTATTTTTGCTTGTAGATGCTTTTGTGAACAGTTCTACTATTTCTGTACTGCTAATTTCACTTCCCTTTGCTTTCCTTTTCCAACCCTTGGAACAATTCATCTAACTCTCAAATAAGTTGAATAGTTTAAATGTATATATTTGCTTAAACAATATGACTTCTTTCAATTTTACAAAAGCACTAATCATGTGTGGAAATACAGAACGATTATTTGACTAAAGATAATAAATGTGTTTTATTAGAATCTTGAAGAGCTGTTTGATTACCATTTAATGTTATCAATGTATAGAAGGTAAATGTTCCTGAAAAGCAACACTTTCAACGTTAGAGTAAGAAGGCTAATGATGTCTTAACTGTACTTGAAAGAAAAATTCAATCCAGTGTCAACCTCAACATTTTGACTATGTTAAATGATACACAAATATGATGATTGTAAATTATCATTGTTAAAAATACTGAATTGAAACTTGAATGGTATCAAAAAGGGAAAAATTATATCACACTACTAATACTTGCTAAGAATGGAATAAAGAATCATAAGTCTTCTGAAATGTAAAGGCAATTATTTCACATTTGCTCATTTCAATGATTAAAATGGTGAGTTATAAAGAAAATAAATCAACTTCAGTTAATTCATTTGTTATTCCTCCATTTGAGTTCTACATTTCCCCACTAAACCTATTCCATTTTGAGACAGTATACCTAAATCTGCACAGAATTTAAGGGTTAGGTCATATCAAGAAGGCATAGAAATAATTGTTCCTGGGAGACAGGAAACACAATAAAAAGTTTTCAAGGTAATAGAACCAGGCAGTTTTTACCAATAAACCACATTTTATAGGAAAGATGTGTGGTATGAACACTGAGTCAAACCTAGAGATCAGAGTATCTTGGCAAAGGAGAGAGAGGCGACTAGGCAAAGTGGAAGCTTAGAAGCAAAGTGTGAAATCATTTGTTCAAAGAGAAGGCAGAAAACAAGCTATAAGCTATACCTCAAAATGACTCTAGGAATAACTACGTCAGGAAGTAAGGTGCTCTCATGTTGAATAATGCAGTCCTTTGTAATATATTTTATTTTTAGTCAATTCTGTTCAATATTAGTTATGTGATTATGCATGATTGCTTTGAATTCCCACTTAACTTGTAGAATTTTCCAGGACACAAAGAACAAGTTCCATTCTTTTAGATAATCATAACATCTGTACTAGTACTGTACCTTAAGTGCTGTGTTCTATACATACATAGGTATATATATACACACGTATACACACACACCACACACTTATATATACCTATGTAGGTATATATGTGTGTGGTGTGTGTGTATATATATACTTGTACGCACACATATATATTATATACATATTATAAATATATATAAACATATTCTATACAAATATTTATGTTTATATATACACAAATATATAATTAGTATTTTTGCTTTTTTTCTCATTGTAAAACCTATAGGCTCAACATTAACAGTTTGGAAAAATACATAAACAATATAAACAGTCCCACTATCCCTAGATATCTGCTTTGAGATGGACTTTAGTGTTGCTATTTGTTCACATGCATACAGACAGAAAGACATAGATAGATTTATGGATACACATAATTTGGATGCACATAGCTAGTTGCAAATTTTCTATCCTGAATAATGTTACGATTACAATTGATCATTCCTAAAAGGATATTAGAGAAATCTATACGAAGGGGCAAAAAGAAATACAAATAAATGCTTTATTATTTGGTGGACTTTGAGTCTCACAGAGAACTGTGCCCAAAGACGCACTTTTTTTGTCCTCATAAATCCCGTCCACATCACATTCTGACCACGTTGTTATTTGCTATATGTTGTGATCTTATTCTAGTGTCAAATATGGGAGTTCTATATTAATTTAATAGCTACACAGTATTTCTTTGTGTATAAAAAGATAGTTCCATTGTATAACTCTACCATAATTCTTAGAAAAATCTCCTTTGGATGGATATTTAGGTTACTTTCCACCTTACACTATTATAAGATTTTGATAAGCATTCTTGTATCTTTAATGATGGCCCTTTTCAACATAGAATAAATCTCTAAAAGATTAATTATGTGGACACGTATTATTCTTATCAAATTTTGATTGGTATTGTGAAACTGACCTCACAAAAATGGTATCAATTTATACTTCTACTACCAATATATCAGATAGCACATTTCTTTTTAGCTTTTTAAAATTATTTTACTTTAAGTTCCGGGATACATGTGCAGAATATGCAAGTTTACATAGGTATACATGTTCCATGGTGGATTCCTGAACCTATTAACCCATCAATCAGGTTTTAAGTTCTGCATGCATTAGGTATTTTTCCTAATGCTCTCCCTCCACTAACCCCCCAACCACCGACAGGCCCCGGTGTGTGATGTTCTTCTCCCTGTGTCCTTGTGTTCTCATGGTTCCACTCCCACTTATAAGTAAGAACATGTGGTGTTTGGTTTTCTGTTCCTGTGTTAGTTTGATGAGGATCATGGCTTCCAGCTTCATCCATGTCCCTGCAAAGGGTATAATATCATTCTCTTTCATGGCCACATTTTCTTTGTTGAGTCTATCATTGATGGGCATTTGGGTTGGTTCCATGTCTTTGCTTTTGTAAATAGTGCTGTAATAAACATACGTGCACATATGTCTTTATGGTAGAATGATTTATATTCCTTTGGGTATGTACCCAGTAATGGGATTGCTGGTTCAAATGGTATTTCTGGTTCCAGATCCTTGAGGAATCACCACACTGTCTTCCAAAATGGTTGAACTAATTTACATTCCCACCAACAATATAAAACTGTTTCTATTTCTCCACAGCCTCACCAGTATCTGTTGTTTCCAGACTTTTTAATAATTGTCATTCCGACTAGCACAATATAGTATCTCATTGTGGTTTTAATCTGCATTTCTCTAATGATCAGTAATGTTGAACTTTTTTTTCATATGTTTGTTGGCCATATACTGTATTCTTTTGAGAAGTATCTGTTGATATCCTTGGCCCATTTTTTAATGGGGTTGGGTGATTTTTCTTGTAAATTTATTTAAGTTCCTTGTAAATTCTGGATATTAGAACTTTGTCAGGTGGATAGGTTGCCAAAATTTTCTCCCATTCTGTAAGTTGCCTGTTCACTCTGTTGATATCTTCTTTTGTTGTGCAGAAGCTCTTTAGTTTAATTTGATCTCATTTATCAATTTTAGCTTTAGTTGCAATTTCTTTTGACATTTTCATCATGAAATCATCGCCCATGCCTATGTGCTAAATGGTATTACCTAGGTTTTCTTCTAGGGTTTTTACAATTTGGGGTTTTACATTAAAGTCTTTAATCCATCTTGAGTTAATATTTGTATAAGGTGTAAGGAAGGGATCCCGTTTCAGCTTTCTACATATAACTAGTCAGTTTTCCCAGCACCATTTATTAAATAGGGAATCCTTTCCCCATTGCTTGTTTTTCTCAGATTTGTTGAACATCAGATGGATGTAGACTTGTGGTTGTTATTTCTGAGGTCTCTGTTCTGTTCCATTGGTCTGTCCAAACAGTCCATATGTCTGTTTTGGAACCAGTACTATGCTGTTTTGGTTACTGTAACCTTGTAGTATAGTTTGAAATCAGGTAGAATGATGTCTCCAGCTTCATTGTCTTAGCTTAGGATTGTCTTGGCTATATGAGCTCTTTTTCCGTTCCATATGAAATTTAAATTAGTTTTTTTCTAATTCTGTGAAGAAAATCAATAGTAGTTTGATGGGAATAGCATTGAATCTATAAATTACTTTGGGCAATGTGGCCATTTTCACAATACTGATTTTTCCTATCCATGAACATGGAATGTTTTTCATTTTGTTTGTGTTGTCTCTTATTTCCTTTAGCAGCAGTTTGTAGTTCTCCCTTGAGAAGCCCTTCACGTCCCCTGTAAGGTGTATTCCTGGGTATTTTATTTTCTTTGTAGCAATCGTGAATGGAAGTTCACTCATTATTTGGCTCTCTTCTTGTCTACTTTTGGTGTGGAGGAATGCTTCTGACTTTTGTCCATAGATTTTGTATCCTGAGACTTTGCTGAAGTTGCTTATCAGCTAGTGAATGACCTATCATAATCTCAAAATTATTTCAAATATTTTAAGGAGGAGACTAGAAATGATGGAAGTATTCAAGAACACAGCTGGCCCAGTCCCAGCAGCACCTCAGGGATTATTTGAAATAGTGACAGCTGTCTCTTTGAAGGAAAATCTATTACTTGCTGTGTTCTATAGGGCCAAGTCACCGGCTCAATAGGTCTCACTATTCATAGAGTATTCCCTCAATACTGAAGCACAACGTGTTTCATTGTGCTTCTGTGGCTGTTCAAACTCAGCTCCACTACAGAGCAACACAAAATGGACTCAATCTGCTCAGTGGGAAGAACTCTAGGAAGTCACGGAGCTCTGTTATATTTAATAAACTTTGTCATACTTTCTGAATCTTAAGATTTTGCCAATGCTTTAGTAGTTTTGTCTGCAACTTGGAAAACTATAGACTGGAGACCAAATTATTTGGGATCATGAACTATGAAAAGAATTTGCCTGTTTGAACTACCTGGCTCACGTGTATATATGCTCATGATAAAGGCATCATTGTATGATGAGGCCAAATAGAATCAAGCTGCTGATTGATTTTCTTAGATGCCGTATTACTATCTTTGCTGCCTAGATTAATCATCATACTGGAGATGGTGACATATTTACTATAATAGAATCCACACAAAATAAATGATACTATGTTTTGAGGCAAAGACAAGCATTGCATGCCGGCTTGTGACTTCTGAGACAAGTTGACCAATTATCTTGCAGTGAGGGAGGCATTGTCTTTGCTCTCTTTGTCTTTATCTTGGCCAACTAACAATATCAAACTATTGATCCCTTTTAACCTCCTCCTTCACTACATATCTTAAGAAGGGATTTTCGTCATTGACTGTGAGTGTCTCAGAAAATATCATCCACTCTTGGAAATTTAAGATTTCATCTTCAATATTCCTGGTCATGAACTTTATTCTTTCCTCTAATAGCAATTTCTGGCTATTCTTGTAGCTACATACTCCAATGGCCAAAAGAAATCCTCAGGGATTCAAATTTAATATAGGTTTAACTACCTGGGTCCTCCTACTGAATTAACATAGTCCTAGCTCTATGGCACAATAATCACTTTTTCTATGTATGTTGTTTTCAGTCTTCCTATATGGTCCAGGTGGGCCAAATGCAGTGTGATAATATATCTCTATAAGTTTATTTATAAAAACATCCTTTGCCTTCTTGCACATGACCCTGCCATATGAATAGTCTGAGTAAGAATAGTGAATGATTTTTGGATAAATGTATAATAAAATTATAGCTAGTGGAATAGTATGCACAAAATTTTGGAATTGGAAACAGCAAAAAATGCCGCCAGCTTAGACTCTGGGAGATATGGAGAAGTGGGAGGCATTAATGATTTTTGTCTTTTAGGACCATCCTTAGAGGGTTCTTCCCAAAGGAAAATCCACTGTTGCTGTTCTCACAAATTGTTGAGAACACCTTAAATTTAACTGGCTCTTGAATTTGCCACCCTTGCCTAATCAAAATTTGACTGGCATGCCCTTTAACCTCACCAAGAAGTCTATCAGATTCCAAAACTTCCAAGGCAAAAAAATCTGTCAATAATTCTGGATGTCTTCTTTATCCACATTCTCATGTTTGTTGTTTCATCACTCCCTGGTATTAAAAAATGTGTCCCAGTTTGTGATGTGTACAAACTGGCCAGACAGAAATGGATACACTTAGGTAATACCTCCAAAAAAAATTGACTAAAGTATTTGAATTGAACTAGGAATCTTAAAATCCACCATTTGTATGAAAACTATGTAGAAGTATTGTTCATTTGTGTCTCCAAGTGATGTAGGTTCCTTTTAGTGATCTCCAACAATTGCATATAACACTTCCCTTCCCTTGTGTGAGTTATCAGTCATCAATTTGGTTCCTTCCTGAGCATTCAGTGACTCACATCTTAGCAGTAGTCACTTAAAAAAATTAAAATGTTTAAGAAAATACACAAGTAGATCATGTAGCCTTCTGATAATATCTTTCCAAAGAGGTTACCATTGATTAACCAGGAGAGCTTCCCAAGGGAATAACTGACTCATTATGGACAGTTGTTCTTCTAATGGTGGGGGTTAGGAGGATGGTTTATCTAATTAAAAACTGTCATAAAAAATGTATCCCTAACTTGAGCTGAAATGGCTAATGATACTGCCTAGCCCTAGAAGGCATTCGGGTCAACCTAACTCATTGGTCAGAGTTGTTATGTGTAATAGCATTATCCTAGATTATCCTGTTATACCTGGATAAATGCCTTAGGCCAAGTGAAAAGGTAAGTACAGAAAGTTGAGGAAAGTCATTGACTTTCTAAGATAGACCCTACCGGTTTATGAGATTACTTTTTTTTAAGCTGGTTATGTCTTAAAAGCTGGGAGCATGGTTGAGTTCAATATTACAGGCCTCATTCTATTTCCTGGAGTTCTATTATTAGTAGCTTTAGTTAAATATGGTATGAGACAAAAATGAATGGATTTAGTCCCAGGCCTTTTCCATCAAACTAATAAGAATGGTGCTTAGATTGGTATAGTATTGGGGGAAACTTGGCAAAATTATATAGGCATGAGGGGTGAATATTTTTTTGAGGCAATCATCTATGAGTCTTTTCTATTTCCATACTTCTTGCAAGCAGATGCACTACTGCCTCTCTTCTAGACTGTCTTGCCAAAGATCTTTGTTTAGTGAAAAGCCTTGCAAGATTGAGAGACTGTCTCCCTATGATGCAGAGGACAGGACTGTCTACTGTTCTGTAAAATAAAGAGCATGTTTGCCTCTGGAGCAAAGGCTAGGTATGCTTTCTTATACATCATGATAAAATATTCAGGTTCCCAAAGCTTGGGGTTCCTCTTCTGTAACGTAGCATCCTCTTCACACTTCCTTGTAGGAACTGGAGCTCAGAGAAATAGTGTACTATAAGATACCCTATTGGTATTTCTATGAATAATAAACTGCTTTTTGTTTCTGAAGACTTTAGAAATATCATGTTCAGAAATATCATGGTTTTTTCTAGCATCCCTGAAACTATTACACGCTAACTCAACAGCTTACGAGTAGGATGACACTTTAGTCTTCTTATAGGTCTTGATTGTGGTATAAAAATGAAATCAGAATTGAAGCTCTATAGGGCCAATATTCACATCACTGACAAGGGGATACAGATAAGCTAGTGATAATGTTTGTATGTGGAGTGTGAGGGGCCTTACTTGGGAATTGTTTGGGGAAAAGACTGCAAAATTGATTAAAATACATTTTTTAGACAAATTGCAAATGTATAAGTGAAGAAACAATGCTATGGTGAAGCTGAATAAGAAGAAAAGCAGAAACATGAAACAAAAAGTATCATGCGTCCCTCCATATACACCATGGAATAGTATGCAGCCATACAAAAGAATGAGTTTGGCTCACACCTGTAATCCCAGCACTTTGGAAGGCCAAAGCGGGAGGATCACGAGGTCAGAAGATCGAGACCATCCTGGCTAACACAGTGAAATCCCATCTCTACTAAAAATACAAAAAATTAGCTGGGCGTGGTGGCGGGTGCCTGTAGACCCAGCTACTTGAGAGGCTGAGGCAGGAGAATGGCGTGAACCTGGGAGGCAGAGCTTGCAGTGAGCAGAGATCATGCCACTGCACTCCAGCCTGCACACAGAGCAAGACTCTGTCTCAAAATTAAAAAAAAAAAAAAAAGGAAAAAGACAAAGAGAAAGAAAAAGAATGAGTTCATGTCCTTTGCAGGGACATGGATGAAGCTGGACTCCATTATTCCCAGCAAGCTAACACAGGAATGGAAAACCAAACATCGCATACTCTCATCGACAAGTGGGAGTTGAACAATGAGAACATATGGATGCAGGGAGGGTAACATCACACACCGGGGCCTGTCAGGGGTTTTGGGGCAAGGGGAGGGATAGCATTAAGAGAAATACCTAATGTCCTAATGTAGATGATGGGTTGATGGGTGCAGCAAACCACCATGGCACATGTATACCTATGTAACAACCTGCATGTTATGCGCATGTGTCCCAGAATTTAAAGTACAATAATAATAATAATAATAAAATTATTTTGCCTCTTTGTTTCTCCTGTAAACATCTTGTCTTCCTCTGCTGCCGACTATTATCAGAGCCTTACAGGGAAAAAGTTACCAGAGTAGAAATATGGTTTCAGCATCTCTGCCCTGGCATCACAAAATGAAGGAGGAATCTACCAGTTACATCAGAGAAAATTTGAGGTATATGAACACTCAAGGGTGTGCTTTATTACAAAAAAATGATTTTTTACTTTTTTAATGTTACGTGTTTCCACTTTAATTAAATAAATTAATAGTTAATTTCATACTAAATAATTGTGTCTACTGAAATATTCAGAGTGACAAGACTTCCTTAACTGCTACCCAGCAAATTAAATTTCCCAAGAAAATCTTTTTCAGTAATAACTAGGTATTTTGATTTATTCTACATTTATTTGGAAATCTGATACGAAATCTGTTGATGACATTGATTTGAACACTGGAGAGACAGAGCAGAGAAAGTGTCCTGGTTCGATTAAACTGCTTTCATTTTTATTTCCATACTGTTTTTTATAATCCTACTAAGGATTTGTAAGAAATTGAGTTTCTTGGCAGTTGCTGGCTGGATAAAATTTCCATCTATTTCCATTTATTTTAGTGCTTTCACTGTGTTCGACAATATCATACCAATTGAAATAGTGCTGTTACTGTGTTTGACAATATCATATCAATTGAAATGACATTGTTATTCCCCACACAATATCTTCTGAATAAGTCTGCCAAAGTGTAAGAACCTAAAAATCACCAGAAGCTCTTTAGCTTTAGTTTTGACAGCAAGTTACTATACACACGCACATAAACATATAAACACACATACACACACACACACATCACACACTATTTGTAGTGTTTTTAGGCTTTTAGGGCATTGGAAACAATTAATTTTTTAAAATGCATAGTCTCTATCAGGAATAAACATGTAAAACATATATGAATACTATTTCAAGGGTTTTATAAAAATACCTATTACAAAGTGACAATTCATTTTTATAAAATGCTTGCATACTAACACTGCAATTTCAGTGAAGCTTATTGTTCACAATCAAGCTTTACTAATAGGACATACATATTCTTGCTTAGAAAATATTTAATAAATTATTTAGAAGATGTACATTTACCTCACTCTGCACAAAATTATGGATCTTAACCATTTTTATTTTTTCTCTTTTTAACTATTACTGAACAATGATTATGTTTGCACCCTTAATTGTAAAAATTCTGATTATTGGGTCAATTATCTTCTTTTTTTTTTTTTTTCTTTCAGGAAATGTACATTTATTTATTTTTTCTTTCAACTTTTATTTTAGGTTCAGGGGCACATGTGCAGGTATGTCATATGTCATACGGTAAATTGAATGTTCCTGGGGCTTGGTGTACAAATGATTTCTTTACCCAGGCACTGAACGTAATACCCAATATACAGTTTTTCAGTCCTCACTCTCCTCCCTCCTGGGTCAATTATCTTAATTTTTGTGCACAATTCTTACTGGATCTGGAAATAATTTACAAGCAACAAGCTCATCCATTGAACCTTTAACATAAAAAGAAAATCCTCATTTATACAACTCTTAAATATATAAAATTTAGAAATAAAGAGGTCAAATAACTGGGCTAGTTTCATCACTCTGATATATTAATGTCTGTTTTCCTAATGGATTATAATTTAAAAAAATTAATTGACTTCTAACCTGAAATAGTTAAGCATTCGTGTTTCTAAATCTCTACTTTGTGAACAGGTTAACAAAAGACACCTTATAAGTACCTATAAATTTATAACTGGTGACTTTGATTTCTACATAAAATTTATTTTTTTAAATTTTTTAAGTGTACATTTTGGAGAACATGTCATAAAAAACCTTCTGTGTATATGTATGTTTGTTTGTGTGATTACACCTACAACTTTCATTTCCTAAATCTCCTTATGTATAGTTTGGAAATAATTAAATAAGTGTATATTTCAAGAAATTTAAAATACAGCATTTTGTCATCATTGTTGTTTATTATTGTGCTGAAATGTATCAGCATCATTTTTCTGGGGCCTGTTCACTGTGTGTTATTTTGATGCCATTGCCCATTAAACTCATGCAATTTTACTCTTTAGATAAAACTGGTCGGCTTTTTGACTAGAGATACATAGTATCTAAGGTGAACTTTGATAATGTCAGAAATTTATAGGATGATTTTAAGAATATGCTTTTTGAAGTTTCAAACACTTTATTATAGTAACATTTAGAAAACCCAAAGAATATATTTAATGAATCCATTTTATTTATAAAATCCCATACAATAAAAATGACTTTAATATTCAAGTCATATATGTAAATATTATCCCAAGAAATAGGACAAATCTACTTTCTTCAGTTGCTTGTTATAGACAGAAAATACTCAATGATCACTACTTCATAACAGAGGGATGATGTTAAAAGAAAACAAGAAGCCAAAACTTAAACTTAAAAGAATGAAACATAAACAATTTTTCCAATATTATAGTCAACAAGAACGTCAAAGTTGTTATTTGAAAGCACAGTAAAATGTGATATTGAGCATGAAGTAAATTTTTTTAAATTAGCCAATTCCTCAGAGCAGAATGAATGGAGAGACAGAGCCACATAGACACTTACTGACAAAAAAGAGTTATAGTGAAAGAGACAATTTTTCAGGTTTATGTATGAAGATTCTCTCCTTTAACTGATGCATACTGTTTCACACTATAGTCTATAATTTATTCACTATTCTCTTATTATTAGATATGTAGGTCATTTCCATAGCTACTATAAAACAATACCACAATGACTAAAGCCATTATTGTGCCTCTATTTATGGGTTCAAATATCACAAACCCATTGGAGAGTATGTCCCTCCAAATAATTTAGATAAAACTAAATTGCTCACCAAAGAATAGTATAGATTCTTCTACATCTTCAAGGAGTTTGTGAAAATACTGTTTCCTCTGTAACTTGCCTAACATTGACTGTTACAATTCTTTTTTAACTGCTTGCTGAATAAATAAGATACTTTCTCATTTTTATTATCATTTCCAGTTCCTTGATGCAGGTTAATTTGAACATTTTTATCACCAGTTTGTCTGCATATCTTATCCAAATTTCCCACACTGAAATTATATATTAAATTTTTTGTTTTTAATATTAAATTTGTTTTCTTATATGTTTTCATTCAGCAAATATTTAATGAGTATCTACTAAAGATCTAGTACCACTCCAGTTACCGGATGCTGTAGATTTCTGGTGATATTCTTCATGAAGCTCAGTCATCATCTAACTCAAAACTAAGCTTGATAGCAACATATTTAAAAAGAATATAGAATTGTAGTGGCTAATATGTAGACATGGTTACATGGCTTTCCTATTTCAATGTAAGTTATACAGTTAATGTGTTGCTTATATTCTTCATAAAATAAATCCTGATTTGTTTTAGGGCATTTTTAAGGATTAAATTTTCCTACAACTTTCTTTAAAATTTTATAATTATGTGCATAGGGAGGACTGGTTTATATTTTCTCTTTTTTATGCCTTTCTTCCTTTGTTATGGCATCAGAATTATTCTATATTTTTCTAATAAATTGGATAATTGTGAATCATTTCAGTATATTACAAATATCTGTATGAAATGAAAATTATTTATTATTTGTACATTTGTGGTAGAACACAACCAAAGAAATATCTGGTTTGGCAAGACAAATAGCACTGGATCTCATTTGTATGTAGAATCTATAAAAAGTTGATCCCATAGAAATAAAGAGCGAAATGGTGGTTACTAGAGTCTGGAAAGGGCAGGGGGAAAGGAGGATGGTCAATAGGTACAAAGAGATTTGGTCAATAGGTACAAAGTTATAGACTGATGAGAGGAATAAGTTATAGTTTTCTGTTGCACAGTAGAGTGACGATAGTTAAAAATTACATATGTTGTATTTCAAAATAGCAACACGAGATTTTGAATGTTTTCACCACAAAGAAATGACAAATGCTTGAGGTAATGGGTGTGCTAATTACCCCAGTTTGATCATGAAACATTGTATATATGCATTGAAGCATCACACTGGACCTGAAAAGCATGTATGATTGCTATGAATCAAAAAATACAATAAAACTTTAAACATAAAGTTTAAGAGAATAAAGAAAGTTTAATAAAATTTAATCTACACTGAAAAAAAGAAGTAGTGCCAAAATGCAGGCTAAGCTTCAAAGTAGATATAATAATAACAGGCTATTTCGAGACCGGAAATTACTTGGCAAGCATAGTGCCTTTTACCTACCCATTGACTGTAGCAGTCCAGGTTAGTAGACTACAGAAAATTTTCCTGTTATCTGGATTCAACTTATTATTATTATTTTTTTTTGGTCATTTTAATACTTCAGGCAGGTATTACCAATCTGCCAAATTTGGCATCCATTTGGCATCTCTAATCTAAGCAATGTTATTTAATTCATTCATTGAAAATTTAATGAACACTATACTAGCCGCACCTTGTAAATGTATGTATTAGAATATGCGATATTGTTTTAAGATGTTTAGATTATATATCCTGATAAAATTATTACATGTATTTTAGAAAGGATAGTAGGCAAAAAACCTAAGGTAAAGTTTCTCAAATTTTTATATACTTCAGGATTATGTAATGAACACGTTAGAAATGCAGATATCTGAATTTCTAACCTCAGAGTATCAGATGATTGTAATTGTATGATAAAACTTAATAATTTAATGATGTCCATTTATAATCATCATCTCCATTAGTTTCTGATACAGAAAGTCTACTGGCAGCAATTTCAGAAGCACTTATCTAAGATAAACATCCATTCTACCTCTTATTATTTATGTTATGTGTGAAAATGGCAATATATCAGAGTTTTAATATACTTACTTGCCAGGTTAAATGAGATTAAATATGAAATATTTAATACTTGAAGAGCAGTTTTTGCTCCTTTAAAACAAAATTATGAATATCAGTATTACTGTTTTATTAGTCAGATTAATATTTGCCTACTGAGAGTCCTGGGATAAAATCTGCATTTTCAGGTCTCCTTAGAATATTTGTTCACTATATCATACCATAAAAACATGCCTTCTATGAGATATATTTAAAGTGGCTTTTATTAACCATTATTGTTAGAACAGTGTATCAAGAATTTAGAATAATATTTCTTACTTATATCTGAGATAACACTGCAAAAAAAGAAACAATGCCTTGAATGGGAAATGAGTGACAATGTCTTATACATGGTCACGGAAATAATTCTATAATCAGCAGGGATAGATTCTTTTAAATGTAGAACAAAGTGTTACCACTAGAATATCCTTTGACCCAATCTGGCAGAAATACCTATCTGGACCCAAAGAGGATTGAAATAGTCACCTTTGATGTACTTAATGAAAAGAGCTTTGAGAAACATGTTCGCTTTCCCTTTCTTGCCACGAAAGTAAATTTTTCCAATGCTAGGAGTAAGAAAACAGTAGCTGAACTTCCATATATCCAGGCAAAGCAAAGAAAATCATGGAATCATCAGGAATCATCAGGGAGAGAAAAATGATGCCTTAGGGGTCTACCAGAAAGAAAGATAACTATATTTTATTCAACAAAGACTCAAAGACAAAGATTATTTTTATTCAGTACTTCATATAAAGGTGTGTTTTTCTCCTTTAGGTGTGTGTAATCTGTGAAAGCAAGGAGTAGAGGCATGAAATGTTTGAACATTATAAAGACTATATAGATATATGGAAAAAAAACAGATGTTTTGTGCTCATATAGAATAAAGATCATCTTTAGGAAGTCTTCTCATCATTTTTCATATTTAAAAAAACCTCAGTTCTATAGTTGAAATAACATTTAACATTTAAATATACAGTTAGGAGTTCTTTTTTAGTTTTAATCTATAGTAAATGTTTTATTCCAACATCAGAATACTTTCATTTTAGAACAGAGCAAAGGTTTTTATATTTAAAAAGTCATTTTAAAAAAATAGAAAAAATAATAATTAAGTATAAAATTATTTTGTACATACATGACTTGTTTTTCACGGTTATTTATGCAAATCTAGAATAAAAGGTTAGAAATTGGTATAAAGCTAGATGATCCCGTAAAATAGTTGTGCTATATAATCAGTTTTAATTTTAAACTTTCATAGCAAATCCAAGTGAGGCAATCATGTGTTACAATTACCACTGAATTTCATTTCAAGCTATCATTAAAGGTGATAATCCACCATTTAGAGTAGTTGACCCAAAAGTTACCTTCTAAATTTTTCAAAATTGCTACTTAGAGCATCTCTTCATTCTTACTACAATTATGGATAAAATATTTCTATTTCAAAACTAGCAAATTGCAGCCCTAACATGAAGATAATTTCTACTTTTAGATGTGATCATTACCCAAGTTAGTTTCAAGCACTGTGAGTCCAACAATTCAACTTCTCTGTGAATATTTTTTTGTTAAAAATAGTGAATACAAAGAAAAAAATAGAAATAAAATTAAATCAACTCAGTCTACAGAAGATTAAATTCCAATTAAGTTAAACTTTAGTTTCAATGAAAATCAATTTTTCCCCTTAGTTTGGCACTTTTGAACATTTTTTGGTTATATAGTATTTACTCCATTTTTTTCTAATTAAAAGAACAATTTATGATTAGTATAAAACAGGGATAAAGTTTCATAAAATACAGAAACTGGAATGTAAATAATACATTAGTATTTAGAAATAGGTGTTATTTGTATAATTATGTATTTATTTTCTTGGTGTACATATACTTAATATCAGTAATCTTACAATGTTTACAGTAATTTTATTTAGCATTATAAAATGAATATTAATCGAGTAATTACTTTTTCAAAAACATACCTTTAGGTAGTTACACAATTTTTTTCAGATGTACTTGCCCTAATTTCAACATCCAATGCACCATGTTCACGTATTTTCTTTTGGGGTGGGAAGGGTAGGATGCTTACTAGGCATGAACACTTGCGAAAAGAAGGAGGAACCAGGACTGTGCAGAGGCAGATGTTGAGCTGTGATGCAGGCCCAGTAAACTCTCATGCAGCCTGTAAGGAGCTCTCATTAGAATAGTATTAAACATGGCCAGCCTTTGTGCCCCTTCCTCTCTGAGTCAGTGGATGAAGCCTTTCTTGGGTGAAGTGAGACTTCTGAAAAAGCAATTCTTTGCAGCTGATGCCTATACTGAAAAAACTCACAGTTGAAGGCTATCTGCTAATCTCACTCCCTACTTATGTGTATCATCTTTCCTTGACAGGGAATTTTTACATCTACTACAGAATGCTAGATTTCTTATTTAAACTATGTATCATATAGATAAATAACACAGATGAACCAAACTGGTAAAGAACAGCTGTAGATCTTTTGTGCATATTAAGTTAGAGTTAGTACTTATTATTCTGTATTCACTTTAAAACAATATTATTTTGAAATAGTAATTGATTCACAGTAAGATAGAAATAAATACACAGAGAGGCCTTTATGTACCCTTTAGCTAGGTTCTCCAAGAGTTAACATCTTGCATCTTGCATAACTGTAGTAAAATATCAAAAACAGAAAATTGACAATTGTATAATCCACAGAGTTTATGCACATTGCACCAGTTACCCTTACACTCTGTGTGTGTCATGTGTGTGTGTGTATCTATACAATTTTGTCATGTGTAGCTTTGTGTAGCCACCACCATAGTCGAGGTACTTAACTAAACCATCACTACAAACTTCCTTGGGGTTCCCCTTTAATAGTCACATCCACAGTTCCCTAATCCCTAACCAACCCCTAGAACGCAACAATCTGTTCTCCATTTCTATAACTGATATTTCATGAGTCTTATACAAATAAATATAAATGTATCTTTTTGAGTTGGCCTTTTTTCACTCAGCATTCCTTCCTTGAGGTTTCTTCAAGTGGTTGCTTATATTAATATCATCAAAATAATAATTTTTGATAAGTAGTATTTCATGACATAGATGTTTCACTGTTTATTTAGCCATTCATCCATTGAAGGATATTTTGATAGTGTCTAGATTTTGTGTATGACAAACTGAGTGCCTTGAATATTAGTTTAGTTTACAAGTGTTTTGGGGAAATAATTTTTCCGTTAACTGACATACGTGTAAAAATGCAATTGCTGGGCCATATGGTATGATGATTATTTTCATGTATCAATTTGGCTGGCTATCATACACATAATTTAATTAAACACTAATCTAGGTGTTGCTGTGAAGATATATAGTAGATGTTAATATTAACATTCAGTCGATTTTGAGTAATGGAGACTGGCCTCAATTAATGTAGGTTGTCTCATGAAATCAGTTGAAGGCCCTAAGTCCAAAAACAGGTTTCCCAAAGATAGAGAAATTCTATGTCAAGACTACAACATTAGCTCCTGGCAGTATAACCTATTGATCCCCTTTCTCTAGAGAACCCTGAATAATACATATGGGACGTTTATTTGTAGTTTTAAAAGAACTGCCAGAGTGGCTTAACCATTTTACTTTCCCATAAGCTATATATTAGTGATCTAATTTTTCTATATCTTCACCAACATTTATTATCACCATTTTAAATTTAATTTTAGTCATTCTGATAGGTATACAATGATATCTCATTGTGGTTTAACTTGCATTTATGTAATAGTGAAAGACATTGAACATGTTTTCATATGTTTACTTAACAACTGTGTATCTTTTTGCTGAAATATAGGTGCATGTTTTCTGTCCATTTTCTGTTGGATTGCTTTTCAAAATTATTAGAGATTTGAGTTTTTAAATATATTCCAGGCCCAAGTAATTTTTCAGATACATGGTTTGCAAATACGATCTTTCAGTCTTTGTCTTTTTATCCTGTTAACAGGGCATTTTCTATATCAAAAGTTTAAAAATTTCATGACATCTAAATGATCAATTTGTTCTTTTATAAACCATGCTTTGGTGTCAATTCTAAAAGTTCTTTGCCTACTCCTAAGTAAAGAAGATTTTCTTGTATTTTTTTTCTAGATGTTTTATGTATTTGGGCTTTACATATATACTAAGGAGTTATTTTGAGTTAACTTTTTAAATAAGATGTGAGGTTATGTAAATGTTTAGTTTTAGCTGTTTGTGTCCAGGTAACACCATTCATCAAAAAGGCTATTTTGTTTCCATTGAATTGCTTTCAGTTGACAACATTTAATTGGGCATATTTGTGTGTTTCTATTTCTGGGTTGTCTACTCTGTTTCATTGATCTATGTGTCCATCCTTCTGAAAATATCACAGTGTCAGGATTATGGAACTGTATACAAAACCACAATAGTGGAAGTGTGACTGCTCCCACTTCACACTTCTCTTTCAAAATTGTTATTGCTCTTGAGATATATATATATGTGTGTGTGTATATACATATATATACATATGTATACACACACATATATACACACACACACACGTATATATCTTTTGAGACAGAGGTTTTTGCTCTTGTTGCCCAGGCTGGAGTGAAATGGCATAATCTCAGCTCACCACAAACTCCACCTCCCAGGTTCAAGCAATTCTCCTGCCTCAGCCTCCTGAGTAGCTGGGATGACAAGGCATACACCATCACATCTGGCTAATTTCATATTTTTAGTAGAGACGGGGTTTCTCCATGTTGGTCAGGCTGGTCTCGAACTCCTGACCTCAGGTGATCCGCCCGCCTCAGCCTCCCAACGTGCTGGGATTACAGGTCTGAGCCACCACACCCGGCCTGTTATTGCTCTTGATGTAAAGTATTGAATAAGCTTGGCTATGTCTGCAAAAATTCTTTCTGACATTTTGATAGGGATTGCATTGAACCCATTGATCATTTCAAGAGAATAAAATTTCTTTATTCTGTTGAATCTTCTAGTCACTGAGCATTGCATTTATCTGCATTTATGTAGATCTTCACTAATTTTGTTCATTGCATTTTGTAATTTTCATCATACAGATAATGCCCATGTTTAGATTTCTATAAAAGATTTTCCTTGGAGCCATTGTAAATCGTATCACACTTTTTAAAAATGTAGATTGTTTTGTTGTTTATCATATAGCAATGCAACCGATTTTCATGTGTTTACCTTATATCCTGTGACATTAATAAACTCATATATTTGTACAGTGAATATTTAAGTTCAGTTATTGTATTTAGTTATTTCCACTTAGTTCTTATTTATTTATTTTAAGTAGGCAAATAATATTTTTATATATTCATTGGGTACAATGTGATGTTTTGATACGTGTATACATTGTTACATGATTAAGTCAAACAAATTAAAATATCAATCACCTCATAAATTTATATTTTGTGCAACAAACTGAAAAAATAATTATTTCACATAACTGTAATTGTGTAGCCTTTTACCATATCTGCTCTTCCAACCTCTGGTGACCGCTATTCTACTTTCTACTTCTATGAATTCTACTTTTATAGATTTCATATTCAAGTGACATTATGCAGTATTTGTCTTTCTGTGACGATCTTATTTAACTCAGTCATTTAGTATTTTTTACAACTATTTATTTGCTTACATTTTCTATTTTCTAAATTTGTTTCTAGAGAATTTATAATTGATTGTTGAAGCATTTTAAGGCAGTTGCTTGAAATTCTTGTTAGATGGTTCCAACATCTTATTTGTCTTGGTATTGGCATCTGTTGGTTGTCTTCTGTTTTAAATTATGGTTTTCTCAGTTCTTTGTATAAGCAGGTGATTTTATACTATAACCTGAACATTTTGGTAATTAAAGAAAGAGACTCTTCATTCTATCTAAATCTTAAATCTAGCTAAATTCTTTAACAAGCAATCATCATGTTTAGGTTTAGTTTATAAATTATGGCCTATCTGTGTGGGTTTTACCCCCAATGACAATTAATTTTTCAGAGCTCTTGCAATAATATTGTAGTCCATTTCATTCTTTCGGTGCTGATGGGATTCTTATTACATCCCTGCTGGTTCCATCTGTGAGGGCAAACATTGCTTTCCTGAGCTTCCTTCTGTTGTTAGGTGACCCTCCTGGGGTAGCTGAGACAGAAGCTGCTGGGCCTGGGTCTCCTTAAGTCATTGGGTGTAGATTAGAAAGACATGAAGCTTTGCTGTTGCTAAAACTATGAGTTTAATTTATGGGAACACTCTTTGTTTCCTTACCTCTGATTCTCCTATCCTTGTTTCTGGCTTTGGGCCAAGGGCTAGAATAGCTAGGGGCTTTATTGTTGCTACTGTTCAGGGCTGCTGGTTGGGAATCAGATCACTTGCAAGTGACCCAGCTGTGGAACAGCAGCTACTGGTACAGTTAGAGCTTTGTTGGTGCTGGTACTTGATACTGCAAGCAGTCAGACCTCTAGGCCAAGTTGTCAAATGGAAGTTGGAGTGGTTTGGTGCTTTGCTGCTGTCATTGCAAGAAAATCAGACAACCTACCAGGGCACATTTATGGAGCATGAGCTGAAGGGATTAGGGGCTTCTCTGCCACCATTGCTGATGATAAATGAGACTATCCTCTGAGTTTGGACTGAGAGTTTGGGATTCCATGCTAGGGCCCTGTTGGGATTCCCTTTTTCCAGGCCTTTGGCCTAGAGAGCAGATAACTCCGAAGATAAGATATATAGACACTGTCACAAACTGTGTGATCTTATAAAGATTGCTGATTTTCCCTAAGATTTAGTTACAGCATCTACTAAACAGTGAAATGATAGCACCTTCCTTATAAGGCCATTATCAAGACTCAAGCCAGCACTACAAGAAATGCAAAAGAGAGTTCTAAATCTTGAAACAAAACCTCAAAATACACCAAAAGAGAACCTCCTTAAGGCATAAATCTCACATGGTCTATAAAACAACACAATGGAAAAAAACAAGGTATTCAGGCAACAACTAGCACAATGAATAGAATAGTACCTCACATCTCAATACTACCATTGACTTTAAATGGCCTAAATTCTCTCTTAAAAGATACAGAAAGGCAGAATAGGTATCACCAACCACATATCTGCTGTTTTCAAGAGACTCACCTAATACATAAGGACACACATAAATTCAAGGTAAAGAGAGAGGAGAAAAAAAAAAGATATTCCATGCAAATGGACACCAAAAGGGAGCCAGAGTAGCTATTCCTATATCAGACAAAACAGACTTTAAAGCAACAAGAGTTTAAAAAGACAAAAACCAAGAAGGGCCTTCCATAATGATAAAAGGACTAATCCAACAGAAAAATATCACAATCCTAAATATATTTGCAGCTAACACTGGAACTCCAAAATATATAAAATAACTATTACTAGACCTAAGAAACTGGATAGATGGCAACACAATAATAGTGGAGGATTCCATACTCTATAGTGGAGGATACTCTACTGATAGTACCAGATAGGCCATCAAGACAGAAAGTTAACAAAGAAACAATCGACTTAAACTATACCCTACAACAAATGGAATTAACAGGTATTTACAGAACTTTCTACTCAACAACTGCAGCATATAAATTTTATTCAACAGTATATGGACCATTTTCCAAGAGACACAATATGATAGGTCACAAATTATGTGTCAAAAATTTAAGAAAATTAAAATTATAGCAAGTACTCTCTCAGACCACAGTAAAATAAAATTGGAAATCAATTTTCCAAAAGGAACAGTCAAAACCATGAAAATAAATGGCAATTAAATAACCTGCTCTTGAATGATCTTTGGGTCAACAGTGAAATCAAGATGGAAATTAAAATATTCTTTAAACTGAATGGTAGCAGTGACACAACCTATTAAAACCTCTGGGATACAGCAAAAGCCATGCTAAGAGGAAAGTTTATAGCATTAAATGCCTACATCAAAAAGTCTGAAAGAACACGAATAGACAATCTAAAGTCACACCTCAAAGAACTAGAGAAGCAAGAACAAACCAAACCCAAATAATTAATTATTATTATTTAGTAATTATCATAAAATAATGTAATATTATTGTTGTTTTGAGGTTAATACATTTTTCCTACCTGAGTTCTATCAGGATAAAACTTTTTCCAGTCTAGATAATTATATATATATAGTGTATGTTTATTCATACCTCACTTGTGTTTTCTTCAATCCAGATCTATAGTGAGTTCCTTCTCCAAAATAAGTAATGATGTTAGAAATCAGTTAAGAATTGAGGTCAGCAGACATTTTTCATGCTGTCTCACTGATAAAGTTTAAGAAATGAATCATGATAAAATCCAAAGATGACTTATTGATTTGCTATTCTAATTAAGTTAGAGCTCTTAATTTCACTAAAAACTAAACTGAGGCCATATTGAAAGGTTGAGTATTTTATGTTCTTTTTGATTACATATGCTATCTGCAAATGTGCATATTACTTTTAATATATTGTTTTTACCGAATAGATACCTGTGTAAACGTCTATAGCCATAAATATATATTGTATATTTTCAAATATCAGGTAATTGAGAGACATCAATTACTACGTGTGCATGACAGAAACAACAGATACAACAACCTTCACCTCTCTTTGAGCACATTCAGGTATTTTAATGCAAAACTTCAGTCACTATTTTCAGAACCTGTTGTTCTCTACTATTTTCTTAGATTTACAGTGGACTGAAAGCTTTTGCTCCTGTAGCTCTTTGTCAGATTGGTCTATCAGCTGCTGCTCTTTCCCATTTGTCTACAGCTCTGCTTCAGTGCATTTGTAAAACATTTTCTTTCCTTCCCCTGCTTTTGATTCACCTACTTTGGTCTTGGATGAAAAATGATCCATTTATGATCCTGTGGTTATAGCATTTTTTGCTTTCTATAAACATTCACAATTATATTTCTAACATACCTTGTATTGTAGATATTCTTGCATATATCTCATGTGTCATAAATTTATTGAGCTTATTGGTGGTATTGCACCTCGAATACCAGCTCAGCAACAGTAGAATTAGGCACCTGAGGACTCTGTTCCAAGCCCTAGCTCCTGGACAACTTTTCTAATACATATATATTTCTCTTTCCCCAGGAGACTGACCACAGAGAATATTTAACTTGGCATTTAGCACATACACCAATAAAGTTCAATAAACATTTGTCAATTAAGAGATAGTCTATTTCTTCATCCTCATTGGCTTTCAAATGGATGTATACAGATACAATGAAGAAATCTGGTGTAGGGCCAGAGACAAAAGCTGGATGATCTATAGACACGCTCATAATTTTAGTGGGAAACATGGATTCCAGAGCCAGAAATCACATGAGAGGCTCTAATTTGAAGAGTGGCTATTGATAAAGAAAAGTAGTTGATCATAATCGTATTTGCAGATGAAAGGACCCAATAAACAACAAGGTTTACAAAAATAAGCATTGAAAATTTAAAATAAATGTCTTAAATATCACAAATAATGAGTCAGGAACATAAAAACAAGGTGAAAAGGAGCTTAATGAACAGATTAGTGGAATGACAGAAATTGGGACTTATAAAAAAGACAAACTAGGGAGTAATATGGCCAAATAGAAGCTTCGAGTGATGGTCACCCCTGCAGGACAACCAAACTGAGCAAATATCCACACACAAAAAAAGACCTTCATCAGAACCAAAAATCAAGTAATTGATTATAGTACCTGGTTTCAACATCATATTAAGGAAAGAGACACTGAGGAGGGTCGGAAAGAAAGTCTTGAAACACCTACACTACCCCTGGCCCATCCCTGCCAGCAGCAGCCACACGGCATGGAGAGAGAGAGAACCTGAGCCTTTGCATTGGAATCCAGTGCCACCCTGTCACAGAGGAAAGCAACAGATAGTAGAACTCAGCCAGCACACAAGGAGGGAGCATTTAGACAAGCACTAGCAAGAGGCTAATTATCCAACACAACAGTTAGAACCTGAATTCCAGCAAGTCCCTTTACCACAAGCTGAAGTGTTCTGGAGTGCTAAATAAGTTTGAAACATACTCTCAGCTACAAGGACTGCAGTTTCTGGGCAAGTCCTGGTGCTGTGCTGGGCTAAAAAACGCCAGGACTTGCAGCAAATGTAACCTAGTAACATACCACTTGGGGCAGCCAAGGGAATGCTTGCATCACCCCTCCCCCAACCTCGGGCAGTGCAGCTTACAGCTCTAGGAGGGAGACATCTTCCCTCTGCTTGAGGAGAGGAGATGGGAGAATAAAGAGGACATGGACTTGCACCTTGAATACCAGCTCAGCAGCAGTAGAATTAGGCACCTGAGCCAGAAGGGAACTTGCTGCCTTGAAGGAATTACCTGCTGACTAAAGAGCCCTTGGGCCCTGAATCATCAGCAGTAGTAGCCAGGCAGTACTTACCATGGTCCTTACTCAGAGATGTTCTGGCTTCGGCTATGCACATTCCTAGCTGTGGTAGCTATGCAGAGGACCTGTTCTGCCTGAGAAAAGGAGAGAGAAGGGTAAAGGAAATTTAGTCTTGCACAGGTGCAGTGGCATAGAGGACAAACCGAAATCCTAGGGTCCATGATTAAAGGTCTTGGCTCTTGAGTGACATTTCTGTACCTGTCCTGGGCCAGTGGGGAGCCCACTGCTCTAAAGGGAGACACAGGATTGGCAACATTCACCACAAACTGAGAGAAGAGCCCTCTGGCCTTAAGTAAACATTGGCAGTAAACAGGCAATAATTGCTGCATGCCTGCAGTGGTGGTGACCACAGGGAGAGACGCCTCTGCTTGAGGAAAGGAGACAGAATAGTGAGAATAACTTTGTCCCGTGATTTGGGTGCCAGCTCAGCTGCGGTACAATAGAGCACAAGGTAGATTCCTAAGGTTCCTGACTCTAGGGCCTGGTTTCTGGACCTGCTTGGGGCTGGGGGAAAAGAAGGGACACGTGATTGGCTTTATTTGCTACTTGCTGATTGCAGAACCCTTGGGCCTAGAGTAAACACAGCCAGCAGTCAGGAAGTGGTGACTGTAGGCCCTGAGTGAGACCCAGTGTTGTGCTGGCTGTGGGTCTGACCCAGGGCAGACCCAGTGTTGGTGGCCACAGGGGCACTTGTGTCACCTGTCCCCCAGCTCCACACAGCTCAGCACAGAGAGAGACTCAATGTGTTTCAGGGAAAGTAAGGAAAGCAAGAGTCTCTGACTGGTAATTTAGAGAATTTTACCATATCCTACTCAAGACCACAAAGGTGGTACCACTATGAGTTTGCAAGAACCACAGCATTACTAGGCTTGATGTGCCTCCTAAAGCTGGTACAGTTTCAGTGACCAAGATTCAGATCACAACACCAAAGTCCCTTTGAATACATGGAAAGCCTTCCAAAGAAGGATAGGTACAAACAAACCCAGGCTGAGAAGACTACAATAAATACCTAACTCTTCAATGCCCAGACACTGATGAACATACACACTCATCAAGACAATCCAGGAAAACATTACCTCACCAAAGGAACTAAATAAGGCACCAAATACCAATCCTGAAGATAAAGTGATATGTGACATTTCAGACAGAGAATTCAAAATAGCTGTTTTGAGGAAGTTCAACAAAATTCAAGATAACACAGAGAAGAAATTCAGAATTCTATTGGATAAATTTAACAAAAAAGATTCAAATAAATAAAATCAAGCAGAAATTATAGGACTAAAAAATGTAATTGACATACTGAAGAATGCATTAGAGTCTCTTAGAATTGTTTAAGCAGAAGAAAAAAATAGTGAGCCTGAGAGAAGTTTGTTTGGACGTACACAGTCAATGGAGACAAAAGAAGAAAAGAATAAAAAAGAAAGACACCCACCTACATGAGCCAGAAAATAAGTTCAAAAGCGCAAACATAAGAGTTATTGGTCTTTAAGAGGAGGTAAAGAGAGAGAGAGATATCTAGGTAGAAAGTTTATTCAAATGGATAATCACGGAGAACTTCCCCAACCTAGGGAAATATATCAATATTTGAGTACAAGGTTATAGAATAACAAGTAGATTAAACCCAATAAGACTACTTCAAAACATTTAATAATCAAATACCCAAACTTCAAGGATAAAGAAAGAATCCCACAATTGGCAAGAGAAAAGAAACAAATAATGTTCAAGAGAGCTCCAGTACATCTGGCAACAGACTTTTCAGTGGAAACCTTAAAGGCTAGAAGAAAATGGTATGACATATTTAAAATCTGATGAAAAAAAAAACAAAACTCTTATCCGATCCTACAATAGTATATCCAGCGAAAAAAGCCTTCAAACATGAAGGAGAAATAAAGACTTTCCCAAGCAAACAAAAGCTAAGGGATTTCATCAATACTAGAATTGTCCTACAAGAAATACTAAACAAAATTCTTCAATTTGAATAAAAAGGACATTAATGAACAGATACACAAAAAACAGAAAGCAACAAATTAAAACATACTACCAAATTACCTTCACTAAAAAGAATACAGGAAGAAAGGAAAGAAGGAAGAAAAGATCACAAAACAACTAGAAAACAAACAACAAAATGGCAGGAACAAGTCCTTACTTGTCAATAATAAAATTGAAAGTAAATGGATTAAATTTTCATTTAAAAGTCATAGAATGGCGTAATGGATTAAAAAACAAACAAACAAAAAAAACAAGACTCGTTAGCCTGTTGCCTATAAGGAACACACTTCACCTATAAAGATACACATAGACTGAATTAAAGGGATGGAGAAAGATATTCCACGAGAATGAAAATGGACAAAGAGCAGAAGTAATTATATCAGACAAAATAGATTTCAAGACAAATCTAAAAGAAGAGACAAAGA
>NW_012108764.1:712733-715063 GCF_000951045.1 Mandrillus leucophaeus
TGTAGAAGGAGGAAATGCTTTCAAACTCATTCTACAAGGTCAGTATTACCCTTATATTAAGACCACACAAAGACACATCAGGTCAATATTTCTGATGAATATCAATGCAAAAATCCTCAACAAAATACAGGCAAATCGAATTCAACAACACATTAAAAAGTTCATTCATCATGAACAAGAGGGATTTACCTCAGAAATGCAAAGATATTTTAACATCAATGTAATACATCATATCAAGAAAATGAAGAATAAAACCATATGATCATTTTAATTGATGCTGGGAAAGCATTTGATAAAATTAAGCATCATTTTTATGAAAAAAAGAAAACCTTCAAAGAACTCAGTATGGAAAAAATATACCTCAACACAATAAGAGTCATATACAGCACACCCACAGCAAGTATCATACTGAATGGGAAATAATTAAAAGCCTGTCATCTATAATCTGGAATGTGACAAGGATATCCGCTTTCTACCTTGTTATTCAACATAGTCCTGGAGATCCTAGCTAAAGCTATCAGACAAGAAAAAGAAATAGAGGGCATCCAAATTGGAAAGAAATAAGTCAAATCATCCTTGTTTGCAGATGATATGATCTTATATTTGAAAAAACCTAAAAACTTCACCAAAAAAACTGTTAGAATTGATGAACAAATTAAGTAAGTTACAGGATACAAAACAAACAGAAAAATAAGTAGCATTTCTATTAACCAACACTGAACAATCTAAAAACGAAGTCAAGAAAGCAATCCAATTTACCAAAGATACAAATAAAATATCTAGAAATAAACTTAACCAAAGAAAGTGAGGATCTCCACAATAAAAACTATAAAACATTGATGCAAGAAATTGAGGAAGACACCAAAAAATGGAAATACATTCCGTATTCATGGATTGGAAGAATCAATATTGTTAAAATGTCCATACCACCCAAATCAATATACAATTCAATGCAATCCCTTTTAAAATACCAATGACATTCTTCTCAGAAACAGAAAAAGTAATCCTCAAATTTATATGGAACCACAAAAGACACAGAATAGACTAAGCTATCCTGAGCAATTAGAACAAAAATGAAAGAATCTTGTTGCCTTATTTTAAATTATACTATGGAGCTATGGCAACCAAAACAGCATTATACTGGCATAAAAACAGACACATAGACCAATGGAACAGAATAGAGAACCCAGAAATAAATTCATACATCTATACTCAACTAATTTTTGATAGGGTTGTCAACAACATACTTTCTAGAAAGGACAATCTTTTCAATAAATGGTGGTGAGAAACTTGATATCCATATGCAGAAGAATGAATCTAGACCCCTATCTCTTGTCATATACAAAAATCAAATCAAACTAGATTAAAGTCTTAAATCAAATACCTCAATCTATGAAACTATTAAAAGCAAACATTTGGAAAACTCTTGAGGACATTGGACTGGGCAAAGGTTTGCTGAGTATATTACCTTATATATGCCACCAGCACAGACAATCAAAGCAAAAATGGACAAATGGGATTATATCAAGTTAAAAGCCTCTGCAAAGCAAAGGAAACAATCAACAAAGTGAAGAGACAACCCACAGAATGGAAGAAAACATTTGCAAATTATGCATCTGACAAGGGATTAATAACTAGAATATATAAGAAACTCAACTCAACAGAAAAATAATCTATTAATCTGAATTTAAAATGGGAAAAATATCTCAATAGATATTTTTAAAATTAAGTCATACAAGAGGCAAATAGGTATATGAAAAGATGCTCAATATCATTGATTATCACAGACAGTCAGATAAAAACTGCAATGAGATATGATCTTTCTCTAGGTAAAATAACTTTTATCCAAAAGTCAGGTAATAACAAATGCTGGTAAGGATGTGAAGAAAAGTGAAACTTTGTACACTGTTTAGGGGAATGTACATTAGTACAGTCCCTGTGGAGAACATCTTGGAGATTTCTCAAACAGTTAAAAATAGAAGTACCATATGATCTGGAAATCCCACTGCTAGGTATATACCCAAAAGAAAGAAAATCAGGATAGTGAAGAGATATTTGTACTCCCATGTTTATTTCAGCATTAACAGTATCCAAGATTTGAAAGCAACCGAAGTGTCCATCAACAGATAAATGATAAAGAAAATATGGTACGTATATAGCACGGAGTACTATTCAACCATAAAAAGAATGAGATTCTGTCAGTTGCAACAACATGGATGAAACTGGAGATCATCATGTTAAGTGAAATAAACCAAGCACAGAAAGAGAAACTCTGCATGTTCTCATTTGTGGTAGCCAAAAAATTAAAACAAAAATTGATCTCATGGAGA
>NW_012108764.1:715823-727189 GCF_000951045.1 Mandrillus leucophaeus
TGAAATTCATTAATTTGAATTGTCTAGGTTAAAAAATCCCAAATTGTGTTTTCAAGTTGTAAACAAATTTTGTTTGACGACTATCTGTCATCAAATATATGTTGAGAGGATCACAAAACTCCAATTTAGAAAACCTAGACCTAAAGTAATGTATTATGTCTATAACATGAAAAAAGAATGAATGATTCTTTGATCATTTGTATAATTTAGAAAATAATTTTAAATATTAAAACTATTGGAAAAATAAGATGTATTATTTTAAGTCAATAACATTGACTTTATTTTCTCCTACTAAATATACTACTTCCCTTTTTAGCTCCTCGGCAATCTATCTCTTATTTTTTCTTCAAACACAAACTTTTCCAAAGAATTGTCTGTATTTGCACTGTCTATCTCCTTCTTACCACTCACTACTCAGGTTTTCTCTCTATATTGAAAAAAAATCCCTATTGCTACAATAAGGACAATTCTCATTTTTTAGCAATAACTGTTAGTAGCATTTGATTCTCCATGTAATTGTCTTTTCAAAATGTTCTTTTTTCTTGGATTCCATGATACCACACTTGAAAAATGCCACTAAAATAGCATTCTTCCTGGTTTTGTGATAATCCTCCTTAAAACCTCATCTTCACATTTTTCTATGTGATCTACTTCATTCTCATAACTTAAATAATATCATTTTTGCTCATAATAATAAAACTTTAGCTTCTAGCTTCATAATCTCATCATAGAGCTTCTAAAAAAATCTATAACATAAATACATACTGACTTTTTCTGACACATTGTGCTTGACATCACATTTACTTCTCAGTTAAGTTTCAAACAACTTTTTGAAGTAATTCTCATTATTTCACTCTTTCTTTCTTTCTTTCTTTTTTTTTTTTTTTTTTGTATAAAAGTGCTACAAGGTGGCTACAGCTAGAGCCTGACTGGATTCTTTGACCTGGAGACTCTGGTGTTGATCTTTACAATACAGGCACTTAATTCCTGATAGGGAGACTTAGTGAATATGGTCTCCTTCCATGGGTTGGATGGTGAGATAACTCTAGGTCTTGGAGATGTCATCAAAGGTGGCCTTGATGGAGTTGTCCATGGTGACCAGTGCAGCTCCTGGCCAAGATGTAGCGGTCAACCATACAGATTATCATCAGCAGCTTCTGGGTATAGACCTTAGATGATACTAATTCCCCTGGGGGCAAAGAAGGGGTCCACCAGTGAAGCACAACAGCAGCTGGTCAGCTAGCAAGGAAGTGGAGGTGGGGAGTGGGTTTGCTGTTCTTGTTCCCCCAGTAATAACCTTGTCACAGGGGGATAATGGAGGCCCTAGGCAGGAAAATGGCTTTATGGAGAGGGGTGGCTACCTCCATGGATCACTGAACACACAGGTCAGTGTGGCCATTGTAGTCTCTAATGGCAACAAATGCCTTGAACCTGGTGTACTGGCCAATGAGGATCTACTTTTGTAGGATATAATCTTTAAAACCTCATCCTTAAGGGATGCCACCAGAAAAGAGTCAATGACCTCAGACTTCTTGATGGGCAGAGAGAAGAGATAGATCACCTCCAAAGACTTGCTCTTCATGTCCTTGACCAGGCAGCCCACCATGGTGACCAGGAGCCACTCCTTGTTCTTGGCATTGCCTCTACCCGGGCTAGACCACCACCATCATCTTAGCCCCAGAGTCCAGTAAAAGCCTCAGTAGAAATCTCTCCAGTCTCTGATTCTAAGGCCTCTGCCGGCATCATTTAGTGTTTGATGTTTTCTCAGATAGGATGCTACAGTATTTGTTTTTAAAAGGAGAAAACAGCAGTACAGGAAAATTATGGAAATTAACTCAGAAAGCAGCTAGAAAAGAGTTGAACTCTGATTAAACACAGGAAGTCTGAATCCAAAGCCCTGTTCTTTAACTCATCTTCTAGATTTCATTAAAATGTATACATACTGCTCACTTCAACATACATGACTCATGATTCTGTACTCAAAAGTAAAAGATCCACATGTATACTATCTCCTCCTCCTCCTCAAACTTTAAAACTTTTTTCCATTATATATTTTTTTTTCTGGTAAAGGGCATCATAATCTATCCAAAAGCCCAAAGCCTCAAACCTGGGAATGTATTAGACTCTCTTTCTCTCTCAGTTCATTTACAGTAACAGCAAATCTTTTTAACCTAGCAATCTATAAGTCTCTCAAATCTGAGCCCTTTTCACATTTTATGCTATGTCAGAAAAATATCACTTTTTAACATTTCTGCACGAGCTTCCCAAATGTTCTACCTCTCTCAATTTTATTCTCCAACTCCATCTTATCATACATATATCAACAATAACAGCCAGAGTGCTAACTTTAAATTTTTTAATTGGAATGTATATTTCCATACCTAAAATAATTCCATGATGCTCTCTTACCTTTAGCATAAAATCCAAAATTTAACATAGAAATTGCAAAGCTTTTCTCTGCCTGCTTCTTTAGTTTCACCCTCAGCACTAATCCCCTTGCCTTCAGAGTTGTTATTGTGATTAATCTTGCCAGCATGAAATCCTTGATTTTGTCTCTGGTTTTGAATGTTCTTCTTCTAGAAACGGTCTTACTTCTTTCTTTCCTCTGCTAATTTCTACTTTGCATTCAGATTTTAGTGTATCCTTCAGTTGTGGAATTACATGAAATCCCACAACTATCTGTTTCTAAAATATTTGATTCTCTGATACCATGTCTGCTTTACTCAGAGTTGGAGCCCCAAAGCCTGACATGATGTGTGTGAAATAGTAAACAATGCTTATATAAGTGAATGTCTACATTGTTTATAGATTTTCTTTTCTCTTTATTTGGTTTTGTTGATATTTTCAAGCTTAGTGTAATAAGGGCATTTGCATACTGGGCTTTTGGATCCTAAACCAAAAAACATCTTCATCTTTTCAGTGCCTGATTTTTTTTCTCTTGGAAACCAAGATCATGATAGTTAAATTATCCTTGTAGAAAGGTGCAATTTTAGTCAGCCCTAGCTCGTAACATTTATTCTTCTCATTTACATACTTTGGAGTGGAATCAGGAGATATTTGCTTTGTAATAAAATGTGTAAAATTCACTAACCCAAAGTGCAACTATATTTTATTAATATAGAAAGTCTATTTGAGTATTAAGAGCCTGAATATGTTTTTGCCTCCTGAAATTCCTCTGAATTATCACTTAGAATATCAATTAACAAATGATAAATTATGCAACCTCTTGAAATGCCAGCAAATAAATATTAGAAAATGTTGTAAAGGGGATTATATTTTTTTTCTTTCACCAAATACAGAGATGTGATTAACCAAAACTGGAGTGTAAGAGCATATGATTAGGTCATGGTGAGGCATTTTTATTCTTTGACTTTTGTATTGTTTTATATTATTGCTGCCAACTGAAAAGGTGTCAGGTGCATGTACTTTTAACGGTTACAGAATTATCCAAATCAACAGTTACTATTCCATATATATGACAATCAGACAAATATATAACATTAATAAATGTGTAAAAATACAAAACGTTGATTTCAGAAGTTTACATATTCTGATATACTAATGGAATTTTAAAATGAAATAAAGAATATATACTTTCTCCCTTAAAGGCTATTTCTTTTAATATCATAACATTGTAGTTATGCAATATAAATAAATAAAGTTTATGCTAATAAAAAACAGTTTATTTTTCACCAAAAGAACATAAAAAAATTCTCAAAGACTTCTTTTACTTCGGGTAAAGACACACATTTCCAGAGCTAATAAATCTGACAGCTTCACAAAGACAACAGCACTCACTGTTTAAGACAAGTATTCAAAGTGTTTTTAAAACATGGCATTATATGTGGTAACCAACAACTAATAATAACTTAAAAAAAAAAAGATAAATCTAATATTCCTTTGTTAGTAGTGCAAATATTCTGAATTGCTGTGTTCAGTCAAATATTTTCACAGTCTTCCCTGTTTTACTATTATATTTTAATCCTGCTTTTTAACCTTATATCAAATTGTATGATGCTTTGCAGCATCTTTCTTCACTGTCTTTTTACTGCTTTATAAATAATTAATATTTAGGAAATGATTAATTAAATTAATGAACACATTATTGTTCTTCATGACCAGTGACAAATGTATATTTGTATATGCTCCCTTAGAAATTTGGAAGTTTATATTTTTAGTTGAGAAAGCAGATTAATAAGTTATATTCTAATTAAGACTGCTCTTATTTACATAAATGTATTATTTAATGAATATACCAGCATATATAGACTTCTGTGGACTTGAAAGCAGATGATTTTTTTTAATGGAAAGGGTTTCCAGATGAATTTCACAGCAAAATAAACTTGACTCCATAGGAGGATATATTAACTCTGTGCATTATAACATACATTCTGCCAATGCTATTCTCAGTATAGGTATGTGTTAGTCAGCTTGGGCTTCCATAATAAAATAAAAAAAAAGATGAAGTGGTTTAAAAAACAATAATTTATTTTCTCAAAATTTTAGCAGCTAGATGTCTGAGACAAAAGAGTCAATAAATTGAGTTTCTGTGAGGGTTCTGTCCTTGACTTATAGATGGCCTCCTTCTCACTGTGTCCTCACATGGACACTTCTTTGTAAATATGTGGACAGATAGAGATTTCTGGTGTCTCTTCTTATTATTAATGGGATAACAGCCCTATTAGATTAAGGCCCTACCCTTGTCACTTTATTTAACCTTTATAACTTCTGTATAGATCCTGTCTTTGAATACAATCACACTGAGAGGTAGAGCTTCAAGATATGAATTTTAAGGGAATATAGTTCATTCCATAACAAGATACTTGATTGATGCAGATCCAAAGGATATTTCTCAGCTTTTCAGGCCTGAAGAGAATTTTAAAACCTTGCTTTAAAAGTTATCAGTGAGCAGTTTTTAAAAAGTAGGAGGAGAAGAAGAGAAAATATTGATATATATAGTGCTGAAATTTAGTATTTAAATCAAATAATACACATAAACTTATGTATTTAGATTTCATTATAAATTAAAATAATTTTGTAGTTATTTATTTAAATAAAAGCTCAATTCTTCCCAACTTTTTCTAATACATCTTGAGAATCACTTTTTCTCACCATAATCACTAGGGAAACACCAGGAAAGATTAATCTTCAGCTTTAGTAGATATTAGTTTAGAGTATTAGGCATCTAAATGATGACTTTATTGATATATTCCACTTAAATTATTGCAGCTCATGTGTGAAGTTGAAATCTTCTTCATTTTGTCCCCAGTGTATAAGTCTACTCATGGATCTTCTAAAGAAATGATTTCTGAGTTAACATAGGGGATTACAATGTGAACAGAATATAATTTTATTTAGTTTCTTGACTACTATAGTTTGTTATATTTAAATATGTGTAATTAATTAATGTGAATACACGCTAAACCTCAAAAGACACTTATTGTTTCTTAAAATGCTAACAAATTATTTTAAATTAAATATCTAACCTCAGATAAATTGAATTTCATAAGAAACAGAATTTGATCTAATGACAGCAAACTGTCTTTGTTGATGCACAGACTGGCACTGAAAATACCTTTACTTTGTAAAGTTGAACACATCACTTAATTGGTCATGTTTTTCCATCTTTAAATTGTGTGCAATAATATTCATGCCATATGTCTGTTATGAGGACACACTGAATAATGAATGCATTCTGTCTTTCACAGTGCAGGACAAGGTTGCAGTTGCAGAGTACATTCTGGTAGACATTATTTAGTTTGTTTATTTTAGAGATTACATTCTATTAATAAAAGTAAGAATCATTTTCATTAAAATATAGTTGTTTGAAATGTACACAATTGACAATCTAATATATAAGTGTCATTTACAATATATACTACTCACTCATATTCTGAACAGTAGAACATAAGTGTTTCAGTAATCTTCAGAGGCCAAAGGAAAGCTTTGAGAAAAGAAAGAACTAAGACTGGGGCCAAATGCGAAATAATCAAGGCTTTGAAAGAATAATAAATGACAAGAAAGGGACAATGAAGAGTGTACAAGCAAACAGGAAGCATGTTTTTATTGCTCTGGTTTATTTGAAATAATCATCATCGGAAATTTTCTGTGGAAGCTTGGCTATAAATAACTTTAGAAAGTGAATTAATTTCTAGATTATTGGCTTCTGTATACTCTCTTTCCTGATCAATATCTCCTGAGAGCTGATCTGTGGTCTAGGCAATGAGCAAAATTGCTTATCCTTTCACAGCTGATTTCATTTTCATTCTGAGTCTTACCATGGTATGTTCCTCTGGGGTACAAAATTCTGGAAACAACTCAATTGTTAATGAGCAGAATGAGTGAATGAACAAAGCATGGCACAGCTATTCAATGAAACACTACTCTTGGATATAAAAAGGAGCAAACTGTTGATACATGTGACATGTATAAATGTTGATATAATTATGAGAATAAAATATGCCAAACACAAAAGAGTGAATACTGTATGATTACGTATTTATGAAATTTGGGGAGATGCAAACTAACCTATAGTAACAAAAAGATTGCCTAAGGCCAGAGGTGAGACTGACTACAAAGGAGCATAAGAAAACTATAGGGATGACACAAGTGTTCTGTAATGTTTTAGTGATTCAGAGATGTATGTATCTAGTAAAACTCATTAAACTGTACATTTTAAAGTTTATTGGGTATAAATTAAATCTCATTAAATAATGTATTAGAAGAAGCATGCCTTTTTCAAAATTATTTTGAATTTACATGAGCTTAGCTGCAATTACTATGTTAAACTATTACCACTTGATGGTAGGAACCATATTGTACTTGTGAGAAACTTAACTCCTCTGATTTCAGAGATCAAATTTACAGCTATAACATTTATGGTCACCAAATTAAAAGAATATTGACTGACTGCTTAATTATTCCTATCCTTTGCATTGTGATCATATATTGTTTTCTATTTTCAGTCCATTATCTTAACCTTACATTTCTGAAGGCCCTTTCATTGTTAGAATGTTTTAAAACTGTTTATAATAACTTGGGAATTTGTATGTGTGACTGTATTAATCAGTCTGAATTTGCTTTCAGAATCTTAATGTTCACTATAATATATATAAGTGTACTTTCATTATTTTCTTGGTGACTCCAGGCGCTAAATATGGTATGAATAAAAATTATAGAAATATATCTATACTCACAAACACAAACCAAGACAAATGTACACACACACACACACACACACGCTTATGCATGTATACTTCTAATCATGTTCTTAGAAGGTATTTTATTTCCTCATTGTTATTCTATCAAAGCTAATTGCATTTCCTTCTTGAAAACAGGAACTAAAATTATGATTCTGAGTTGAAATGTATTAATGTAGTCTAAGTTGAAATATAATAAATGATTTCTTTTGAAGTATGTGTAGTAAAACTGGAGAAACAATACAGTGTAAGACAGTTAATATGGAAATCTTATCCCAAGGTCTTTCCTTTTTAAACATTCACAACACATAAAGAAAGCGATATGTTCAAAACAATTATGAATGTAATTGTGACTATCAAAAAGTTCTCAATATCCTCCACAAATTATAAAACCATAATGTTCTGGAAGTATCTTTGACTCCTAGGATATATTCTTCTAGGGTATATGACATGTTACTTTAAAAAGAATAAATTAGCATATAGCTCCATACAGTTTAAATGAATTTATACAATTGGTTTTATAAATATTTATTTGTGTCAAAAATGTGCGGTGATAAGATTTTGTACAAAGCCCTAAGAAGATAGCTACTGGGTAATTATTATTTTTAAGATCACTGGCTTGATCAAAAAAGTAACCAGCCCCTTCTAAGACAAATATAATAGCAATTCTCATAAGCCCTTTAAAATGATCTGCTAGAGGACAAACAACAAAGAGCTACTGGGAATTTATGGATTACAAATGACACAGTTTACATACACAAAAATAGTACTAATGTCCAGGAATCAAAAAGAGCTGAATTACTGGAATAAGAGAATCACAGGAGATTAAATGATGTAACTGATTCAATTTAAACATTACATAGATGGCAACACATTTCTCCTGTACTGCAATCTACAAGAGAAAATTGGACATTCAAAACCATGTTTCGGAATTTGCTGAATTGCATATGTATTTCATGAATAATACAAGATTTGAACAATAACAATATGTGGAACAATTACAATATGTGGAACAAAGCTTAAAAGTTTAACCTCATCTATTCTAATATCTTGAGTCAGAGAAGGGAGTCATTATCAGCAGTTTGGACTCCTGATGGTAAGTACCACACATAGACGTTTGTAAGAAGTCATGCGCATATAATGTTCACTTTTATAGAATTTATAAAAATACAACTAAAAAAAGAAATAAAAATAGAATTCTGGATAATCTCTCAAAAAATCTATCAAATGTGTTAAGATTCCTGATTATATCAGTGATCACATGTAATTGGTATTTCATGACATTACTAAACATGTAAGATATCTGGATGTATTGGCTTATACATATATTTCGTTGGTGCAAAAGTAATTGTGGCTTTTGCCATTACTTTTAATGACAAAAACTGCAGTTAGTCTTGTACCAACCTAATAAAGCCATAACTATTAGAATGCACTGAAATCTCGACATAAGTCTGGCTAAGATAAAAGTGAATAATACTAAGATGATATAAAAAACCTGCAGAAGACAGTAACCTGTGAGGAGTACTGTTTATGTCAAAATAACAGACATACAGCAGTAATTTAAATGACAGATAATTTCAAAGTCAAAGGTATATTTATAATTTTAAAAATTTGCATTCTCCCTCTAAAATTAAGGTAAAGTTTTATTATTTAAGAAAGGTTATTTTATAAAGTAATTTCTTTGAATTATGCTTGTACATTAATAATATTCAGTTTTGTGAAGTACTATATGCATCAACTACTTGGATGTCACCATTTTGAATGCAAGTGTGCCTGATTAAGGACACATATGGACAGGGGTTATTAAATTAAATTCCCTGGGTTATAGTTATGTTGTACTTTTCACTATGTCATTTGGAATTTATCATCTCTCTGTAATTTTCAGTTTTTTATTCTCTGAGTTATCTCACTGTCTTATGCTATTTCAAAATCACCTCTTCAGTATTTTGTTTCTTCTCCTTTGTAAAATGCTGGGAAAGGGCTTATTGTGACATATAAACATAAAGGTTAGCTTTCAAATTGGGTAGGATTAATTTTTGATAGATTCAAAGCATTGTAACTCAACATTAAATCATTCTTTAAATGTGTAGGCTACTTTAATTACACATATGATATAAGAATACTAAATTTGCTCCTTTTCTCAAAAATATTTAGCACAATACACTGCTTTATCACATGTGTGAGCAGAGACAAAAATACTGAGTAGTTCTTCTTTTTTATACTTTTAGTTCTAGGGTACATGTGCACAATGTGCAGGTTTGTTCCATATGTATACGTGTGCCATGTTGGTGTGCTGCACCCATTAAGTAGTCATTTACATTAGATATATCTCCTAATGCTATCCCTCCCCCCTCACCCAACCCCATGATAGACCTCGGTGTGTGATGTTCGCCTTCCTGTGTCCAAGTGTTCTCATTGTTCAATTCCCACCTATAAGTGAGAACATGTGGTGTTTGGTTTTTTGTCCTTGTGATAGTTTGCTGAGAATGATGATTTCCAGCTTCATTCACGCCCCTACAAAGGACATGAACTCATCTTTTCTTATGGCTGCATAGTATTCCATGGTGTATATGTGCCACACTTTCTTAATCCAGTCTGTCAACGATGGACATTTGGGTTGGTTCCAAGTCTTTGCTATTGTGAATAGTGCCGCAATAAACATACATGTGCATGTGTCTTTACAGCAGCATGATTTATAATCCTTTGGGTATATCCCCAGTAATGGGATGGCAGGGTCAAATGGTATTTCTAGTTCTAGATCCTTGAGGAATTGCCACACTGTCTTCCACACTGGTTGGCCAGTGATGACGAGCATTTTTGCATGTGTCTGTTTGCTGAGTAAATGTCTTCTTTTGAGAACTGTCTGTTCATATCCTTTGCCCACTTTTTGATTGGGTTGTTTTTTTCTTGTAAATTTGTTTGAGTTCTTTGTAGATTCTGGATATTAGCAGTTTGTCAGATGAGTAGATTGTGAAAATTTTCTCCCATTCTGTAGGTTGCCTGTTCACTCTGATGGTAATTTCTTTTGCAGTGCAGAAACTTTTTAGTTTAATTAGATCCCATTTGTCAATTTTGGCTTTTGTTGCCATTATTTCTTTTAATATAGCTCTCCCTAGTAATAGAGAAACAGCTATTAATACAGATATACACATTTTGAAAAAAGTTCAAATTTAGAGTCTGTCAATTGGTGGAAGAGGTAGTAATCGTTAGCTTTGAAACACAGCATATTTATTATAAAACCTTCTAAACTTAGATTGTCTATTTTTTGAGAAATAAAATTATTATTGAGATGTTAAGCATTCAGCATATGAACTTAACAAATCCAGAAATTTATTCAAAGCATGTTAATGTGATTTAATTTTAGAATATATATATATATGTTACCTACTGGTTGGTTTTGGAAAGAACATAATATCAAGCTTTACAGACTCTGTTTCCTGGGCTTTTTTCTTACTAAATTTGAAAATAAAATTCCTTTTAGCTGAAGATCTTTGATCTGTCTAACCCGGTTTTTTTTTTCTCTTAATTACAAAACTAGAAAAAAACGAAACAATTTATTTGTTCCAAGCATTGTGTGATTATCTTTCTTCAGCACGTGCACAGACAGAACTAGGGTATACAAAGGCTGATAAATGAGCTATTCATTTGATATGGTAATAATCAGATTTATTAGAGGCCACCTATTGACTGCTCTACACTAAGATTTTGCTGAACCTTCACAGGTGACAAATAGCTGGGACTTTTCTAAAAGCTTCCATTTTCTGCATTACTTAAAACAAATGAAACATTGATGAATTTTGAATATTGAGGACCAAATGTAGGCCTCCCTACAAATAACAGCACATTACTTTTTATGGATATAATATTTATTTTAATTTAATATTAGACCTTTTGGGATGGTTGTTGCATTTTAATCAATTGCATTTCTATATGAAAACTTCACATAATAAAAAGTGGAAAGCTTTATTCAATTTTATTTTTGCTTCTATATGGACAACCATATCACTAAATAATTTCTCAACACACATTATATTCATTGGCTAATAATTGCACATATATATATATTTTAAATAAATCATTTTTAAGGTAGTTTTAACTTTTAAAAATTGGGCAGTGAGTTATTTAAACAAAGCACATTAGTGATGGCTAAATAGGTCTTTTAAAAAA
>NW_012108764.1:728639-746371 GCF_000951045.1 Mandrillus leucophaeus
GTTAATAAGAGCTGTAGTAAAGGGGACCCTATATGTATAGTGGTGCTGTTTAACACCACGGTCACCTGCAGTAATGTGGGACATAGAAAGGGTACTTAATAGACTCATGGGACTGACTGGGAGGATTCCCAAGTAAAATGTATACTGTGCCAACTGGCATCTTACAGCTGCCCATAATAAAATGTAAAAAGAAGGAGATCAACTAATACAAAATAACTAATGTTTAAAAAAATTTAGAAAACATAAATGAGCCAGGACTTACTAGGCTTAAAAATAAAACTGACAAATTCTAGCCTTTCCCAGCAAAATCATCTCTTGGACAAACATCCTTTGTAAGGCATCAAAAAGATGATAGAACCTATGGTTGTAGCAGAAGTTGGAAAACAACAGTTCATGGAATGGCCATGTGTTTTCATGAATAATTTTAAGAGGACATATCCATGTCCATTTCTTTACATACTGGCTATGGCTGCTGTTGTTCTACAATAGTAGAGTTGAATAGTTGTTTCATAGACCACGTAGTCTACAAGCTTAAAATGTTTACTATCTGTCCCTTTAAGAAAATGTTTGCCTGCTTTTGAGCTAGAAAATAAACTTTTATGGATAAGTGTGTCTCAAGTCCTTCCTGTTAAGCAACAGAGTTTTTAAGAAGCTTAGGATGTAGTTGAATAAGAGTCTCACTAAGACTCCATATAGAGAAGGATAGTCTCAAAAAGATTTGCAGATGTGACTGTTTTTTCCAAGTAGTAAACCTCAATATAATTCACAAGAAACTAAAAGCATTTTTAAAATAATTATACTGATACAAGCACTACAAGTTTAAACTCAAAAAGGACAATACAAAATGAAAAGAAAATTTTTATGAACAGGGGGCAGGCCAAGAAATTAAAGAAAATATAAGTAAGTAAAGATTAGGTCCAATTACAAATAACAAGTTGGCTAGGTCCAATAAAAAACTCTTTTGCATTCCCAGTGTCTTGCAGAAAAACAACTTCTGAAATAAACTTATTTTTAAGATGTCAAAATGACAGGAGAAATCTTTGTTGCAAACATAAGCCATTATTTATGGAAAAGACAAAACCAAGGAGAAATCAAGAACCCACTGGGAAGACTCAAGAGTCATAGAGTGTTCCTATTTCTCCACATCCTCTCCAGCATTTGTTGTTTCCTGACTTTTTAATGATTGCCATTCTAACTGGTGTGAGATGGTATCTCATGGTGGTTTTGATTTGGATTTCTCTGATGGCCAGTGACGGCGAGCATTTTTTCATGTGTCTGTTGGCTGTATGCATGTCTTCTTTTGAGAAATGTCTGTTCATATCCTTTGCCCACTTTTTGATGGGGTTATTTGTTTTTTTCTTGTAAATTTGTTTGAGTTCTTTGTAGGTTCTGGATATTAGCTCTTTGTCAGATGAGTAGATGGCAAAAATTTTCTCCCATTCTGTAGGTTGCCTGTTCACTCTGACAGGTGCTGACGAGTTGATGGGTGCAGCACACCAACATGGCACAAGTATACATATGTAAAAACCTGCACGTTATGCACGTGTACCCTAGAACTTAAAGTATAAAAAAAATAAAAATAAAAAGAGTCATAGAGAAGAACTTCCAGAAAGTCAGACAGTATTCTGATAAATGAACTGATGACATATATTGAACCAGGTTTCAGAATTGTTATCTGACATTTTTTCCACCAAGAGCATGGCTCTTCTAAAATTGTGAGGTGTGTTTCAATGCACAACCCTGTTAGCAAAGCATAAACTACAGCCCATCTCATCTTGCATGATGCAGCTGTTGAAATATCCGCTAAGAATATAACTTTCCTCTTTCTTACTGCTGCTGAGCTTCTGGTTGACTTCCTCTAGGCTGTGAGCTTAGAAGCTGATCAATAAATTTGAACAGAATCTGTGTCCAACATTTTGGGATCCTTGTAGGAAATCCATTCTCTTCGGAATATTTTGTTTTATATCCAAGCCACGTTAGCAGTGCCAACTCTGATCTCTGCATGCTGAGCCCAATGTGACCACTGCTTCCTGCATTCACTTCACCCCTAGGTGAATATGGAAAGTTCACTTAGAGAAAAAAAAAAAAAAAAAGATTTGGGAAATTTCTTCAAAGAAAATGCACCTCTGTATTTTTCTTCTTGTAAGAACTGGAGTCCCTCAAAGCTCATTGATTTATCTCTAGTGTCTTCCAGCTTTTACAGTTGTTCTCTATAGAATGGTTAGTAAAATACAAAGTATTCTGTTACAGTCAAGAATATCAAATTGTATTTATATTACAAACAAACAGAGCACACAACAATGACAACAACAAAGTTGCTTTTGGGATTCAAAGTGAAAGAAACAAGGTTTCAGAACAGAATACCAAGGACAACTCTAGGTATAAAGTCTTTAATTTATTATGATGCATACCTCTAAATTAATACTTCCAGAAAATTTAAATATTGGTGTTACATCAACTGAATAGCATTTTAAAATAGTTCACAGCATACAACAACATGTGTTCTAAAGGTATCAGATGTTAATATATATAGGGTGAAATATACAGTACTGGAACAATATATCCATGAAAGATTAACATTCATAGATTTGTTTACAAATGTATCTAAAAATATTTACTATGTAATAAGCAGATTGTAATTCACAAATCTAGAAAAAAACAGTTAACACCAAGAAATAAATAGTTCAAATAATACACTTAAAATATACACAAATATTTAAAAGAAAAAATTCTGAAAGCCAAACACTAAAATGAATATGCTAATAGAGAGTATATTAGTGAACTCAAGTATTCAGAAAAACAAATAGTTTCATGCTGTTTTGAAGATTATAATTCAGATTTATTTTTTATAATTAGTAATTTGATAACAAAATGTAAATCTGATGATATACTTTATTTAAAAGCAATACTAACAGTATGTAATGACATCTGTATCTAGTCCAAGAGATAATTCATATCAGTTATTTAGTTTACATACTCAAAATATTTAAAATAAGTAGGACATGCATATTAACATAATTATGTGACAAAAAAGTTAAAAATAAATACCTATGTTATTTTTCTTATTGTTTTTAACATAATTATAAAATATTACGTAATATAAATTCTCTACATGCTGGTTAATGAAAAAATAAAATTTTAATGATCTTTGTTTAGAAACAGACGACACATTACATTTGTCCTTGGATTTGTTTTATCATTCGTAGGTGGTTTTTTGTGTACAATATGATAAAGTAACTTCGTAGGGAGACACAGTATCTTAAAAGCATTTGGTATTTCAGCTCACCAGGTAGGTTGCTATTGTAATCTAGCTATTTATTGTGAGAATCACAAAGAAAGAACACACACATAAAAATCCTTTACAGAAGAAAATCAGAATGTTATTTTCTATTGTGATAACTTCAGTTAGCTCTTCAGAGATAAATTCCATTTTATACAAATAAAATTGATAAATAGTAGCATTTAACTGAAAGATAAAGTTTTGATTAATTGCATGTTGTTTCAATAAGATGATACAATAATTAGTTAAATAGACTTGTTTTAAGATAATATATTTCAAATTGAAAAATTTCTATAACTTTAAAATAAATCTTGAATTAATACATTTTATTCACATTCTTCTTTTTTTTCTGTTAGTGCAGAGAATAGAAAGACTATTCACAGGTCATCATCACAGCACAGAAGCCTAAAGAGAGGGCAAAAATACAGTACTGAAACTGAAAATTACCACCACATCATGTCTGGTGACTGAATAAAAGAGATAATAGAATAGTAGAATGTGTGAATATGTGAGGCTTGTTCTTTTATGAAGAAAGAAATATGACTCTTATTCCTGAAAACAGGAAGTTGGGACAACTATCTTTCTTGAATCAATGTATTTTATAATAGGAACTAATAGATTATAACAGGAAGAGGCTTTAAAATTTCATGTATTTATATGACAGAATCTCTTATTGAACAGAAATTATCAAATTCTTATGTATTTTTGTCTCACCTTTTATTCTTACCAGTAAGATCTTTCTTTTTTCTGCTGTTGTTTTGATTTTTCAGTAACCACAAAGCCCTGACATATAGCTAAAGACTCAAGGATAGAACTAGGTGTTTAGACATTTTGGTCCTTTAGGATTTTACAGCAACTCTCTTTGGTCATTCACTGGGAATATTCCTTTGAAACGGGCAGTGGCCTAGGGTTCCTAACAGTAAATCCATAAGTCATTCATTTATGAAGAAAACTAAAGTGCCAATATTATCATCCAAACCTCTTTTGTTAAAATAATTTAATAATTGTTTGCCTCTCTATTGTTCCTCCGAACATTTTACTTATTCTAATAGATAAAAATTATATTATAAAACATAAGTTTCTATTAAACAATTTATGTAATTCTTATTTGGATGTATTTGATAATGTTAATAAATCATGTGATTTATAGGAAAATTGTTAATCCATATACAATGCTAAATGTAATGTATCCGATTTATAAAAGGAAAACAATCTCCCAATCTGTCCACTGATTTGAATATATTATCTGTTATAAGCTGTTTTCATAAATGACAATGCAAAGGTCAAGAAAAGTCAATATAATTTTGAAGAAGAATAAAAAGTTAGTGGACTTGTAATATTATGGTATTATAAAACTATAGTCACTAGGGTAGTTATGCTATTAGTGCAAAGATAGACAAAAAGAACAGAAGTAGCTCAATGTAACCATCAATCTAGGCAGTGCTGAAGTGTTATACCATCTCAACAGTCTGTGTCATTATATAAGCTGACCTCTGTCCCTGACCATTCCCAAAGAACAGCTATTGGACCCCAAACCATGATTCTTAGGTCATAGATGATACCAAAGGATTGCCATGCTACACACCTGCAGCATGGATTGGACACAAGCCCTCAAAATATTTCAGGATATGAGCTGGTGATTCCATAGTCCTATGTACTTAACTGGAAGAATACAGATGAATCCAAATTTTTGTCATTATAGTTCTGCCTCTGATATTGCCAGGTAGAAAGGTAACGCATCCTTAAGTACACACCTTAAAAGTTCCAGGTTGCCAGATTTTTTTGGCTCTTCTAAATGCTCTTGCTGCCCTCTTCATGCTTCAGGAGGTCTAGTCTATATTTTGTCAGGCCATTTGCCTATTTTGAATTTCTTGTGCGTATTTAAAATACAACAAAAGTGAATTATCAGGAAAATGAAATTAAAGGTGTACAACATATAAACTTAGTTTTATGATTAGATTGAACAGACTTATCATTGCTCTGTCAAATTGCCATAACATTTTATAAAAGTTTACTATCCATTTCTATATTATCTTTGTGTATCACTGGGTTGTAGAAGTGTGGAAGGATTTGTAGGCAGATTACAGATTACCATTCTGCTTATGGTTGTGACTTTTAAATCTAAGTGTTGATTTTTTTTTTTTTATATTGAATACTCTTAAGTTAATCTTTAGTAATCAGTATTGCGCTATGTGCCATAAAAAATTTTCACTCTGTCTGATCCTGAAATTCTATTTTTAATTCTTATTCTAATTTTATAATTGAAATTAACATAAATGTATGTAGATTTTTGCTCATTGCAGTGTGAATCTTAAGTATAAAATATTTTATATTAGACTTTTAGATAAATACATCAATCATATAATATTTGCTATCACTGTATCATTTAAAATATGGAAGAACTTAGAAAAGTCTGTTTAAAAAGCAATTGAGAAAAAATGAAGCATATTTAGTATAATCTTCTTTTGTAAAAATAATTTGTAATTTAAAAATTAAAAATGAACAAAAACATACATTGGGACAGTAGAACTAACCTTAGTAATTTGAGATTTTAGGTCACTTAATTTTCTTCATTGTTGAAAATTACATCTAATATTAAACAATTTGTTTTAACATTGCATCAACAATAAAGACTGTTGTATTTATTGATTTCAACTATTGAAACAAAATTCTTATTTTTTTCATAAAACTAATTTTCTAAATTACATTTCAGTATAAAAAGAAATGTTTTTCTGGGGCAGAACAAGATGGTGGATTTAGAAGCCTACACCATTCATATCCCCCACAAAACCAAAATTTTAACAACTATATGTGCACAGAAAAGCACTGCCAAAAGAACCAAAAATCAGGTGAGTAATCACAGTACGTGGTTTAACTTCACATCATTGGAAAAGGCATTTAGGAGGGCTAGAGAGACAGTCTTCAAATGCTGACTCCACCACTTTGTCATCTCCCGCTAGCAGCCTTGCAGCTGCAGCACGGTGAGTGTGCACTTAGGGGACGAAAAGTGCACTAACTAGTGGACATTACATTGAAAATCAATATCATCCTGTCATAGCAAAAAGCAAAGCTGTACTGGGACAAGCTTTGTGCTTGGGACACAGAGGGAGCGTTTGGACCATACCTAGCAAAAGAGGAATTGCTCAGCCCATTGGTTGAAACTTGAGTTTCTTGGCAAGCCTTGCCACCATGGGTCAAAGTGCTCTGGGGTTCTGGGAAAATTTGAAAGGCAGTCTAGAGCACAAAAATTGCAATTCCTAGACAACTCCTATTGCTGGATTGGGCTCAGAACCAGAGGACTAGGGTGGTACGTGCTCTAGGGAGATGACAGCCAGGGAGGCTAAAGAATGCATGTGCCACTCCTCTCCTAACCCCAGGCAATGCAGCTCACAGCAACAAGAGTGTCTCCTTCCTTCTACTTCAAGGAAGGAGAGCAAAGAGTAAAGAGTAGTTTGTCTTGTATCTTGGATACAAGCTTAGCCAGAGTAGAATAGAGCCACAGGCAGATTCATGAGTCCCCCATTCTAGGTTTTAGCTCCCAGATGACATTTCTAGATACGCACAGGGACATTTCTAGATACGCACAGCTGCCTTGAAGAAAATGACTCAGTCCTGACAAGATTAATCACTTACTGCCTAAAAGCCCTGGGGCCCTGACTAAGCACCAGTGATATCCAGTGGATATATGTGGGTCTTAGGGTCTGAGACTTGCTGACTACAGGTGTGACCCAGCACATTCCCAGCAATGGTGGCTGTGTTGAAAGACTCCTAATATTTGAGGAAAGCATAGTGAATAGTAAAGGGATTTTTGTTTTGTACCTTAGGTATCAGCTTTGTCTCAGTGAAGCAGAGCAACAAGAAGCTTCTTGGAGTCCCCAAGTCCAGGCCTAGGCTCTTAGACAGCATTTCTAAAACTACCCCAGGCCAGAGGGGAGCCCGCCACGTTGAAGGGTGAGTCAAGACCTGGAAGCATTCACCACTGCTGGCTGAAGAGCCCGTGGTCTTTACGTGAACATCAGCGGTAACCTGGCAGCCACCTCCTTGTAGGCCAGTGGTGGCGGTTCCCACAACATAAGAATGCAAAAAATCATAGTGATATTGGACTTGGGGCCCAAGTACTTCCAAATACATGAAAAACCCTCTCAAAAAGATTAGGCACAAACCAGCCCAGTCTTTATTGCAAAGACTATAATAAATACCTAATTCGTCAATACCCAGACACTGACAAGCATCTACAAATCAAGATCATCCAGGAAAACACAACCTCACCAAATAAACTAAATAAGGCACCAGGGAGCAATATGAAAGAAACAGACATGTTACCTTTCAGACAGAGAATTCAAAAAAGCTGTTTTGAGCACACTCAAAGAAATTCAATATAACACAAAGAAAGAATTCAGAATTTTGTTAAAATCTATCAGATAGCCAGGTGCGGTGGCTCACGCCTGTAATCCCAGCACTTTGGGAGGTTGAGGTGGGCGGATCACGAGGTCAGGAGATTGAGACCATCCTGGTGAGCACGGTGAAACCCCATCTCTACTAAAAATATAAAAAAATTAGCCGGACATGGTGGTGGGTGCCTGTAGTCCCAGCTTCTAGGGAGGCTGAGGTAGGAGAATGACGTGAACCCAGGAGGCGGTGGAACTTGCAGTGAGTGGAGATCACGCCACTGCACTCCAGCCTGGGCGACAGAGTGAGACTCCGTCTCAAAAATAATAAATAAATAAATAAATAAATAAATAAAATCTATCAGATAAATTTAACAAAGAAATTGAAATAATTAAAAAGAAGCAAAAAATCTAGAGTTGAAAAATTTAATTAACATACTAAAGAAAGAATCAGAATTTCTTAATAGCAGAACTGATCAAGCCAAAGAAAGAATTAGTGAGCTTGAGTACAACTATTTGAAAATAGAAGACACACACACAAAAAAAGAATAACAAATAATGAATTATGCCTACTGGATCTAGAAAATAGCCTCAAAAGGGCAATTCTAAGAGTCATTGGCCTTAGAGAAGAGGTAGAGAAAAAGATAGGAGCAGAAAGTTTATTAAAGGGATAATATCACAGAACATCTCAAACTGAGACAAAATATCAACATTTAAGTAGAAGGTTATAGAATATCAAGCAGATTTAATCCAAAGCAAGCTATCACAAAGCATCTAATAATCAAAGTTCCAAAGGTGAAGGATAAAGAAAATATGCTAAAATCAGCAAGAAAATAAAAAAGAATATGATAGAGTATCAATATATCTGGCAGCAGACTTCTCAGTTGAAACCTTATAGGTCAGGAGAGAGTGTTATGACATATTGAAAGGGCTGATGGAAAACTTTTATCCTAGAGTGGTATATCTGGTGAAAATATCCCCAAAGCATGAAGGAGAAATAAAGACCTTCCCAAGACCAAGCACAGCTAAGGGATTTCATTAATACCAGACCTGTCCTACAAGAAATGCTAAAGGGAGATCCTCAATCTGAAGAAAAAGGATGTTAATAAGCATGAAGAAATCATGGAAAGGTACAAAACTCACTGATAATAGTACACAGAAATCACAGAATAACACTGTAATTGTTTGTAAACTACTGTGATGTTAAGTAGAAGGATAAAATGATGACTCAATCAGAAGCAATAATTGTAACAACTTTTCAAGAAACAGTAAGTACAATAAGACATAAAGATAAACAACCAAAAGGGAAAAGTGGGGAGATGAAGTTAAAGTGTAGAGGTTTTATTAGTTCTTTTTTTTTTTTTTTTTTTAATGTTTGTTTGATTGTATGTTTTTGTGATCAGAGTTAAGTTGTCAGCAGTATAAAATGTTGGGTCGAAAGATACTATTCGCAAGCCTTATGGTAACCACAAATTGAAAGACATACATGAAACACAAAAAATAAAAAATAAATAAGCAAGTAATTAAATTGCAACACAAGAAAAAAATCACCTTGCTAAAAGGAAGACAGGAAGAAAGGTAAAAAAAAAAAAAAGTAGAAAAGAACACAAAACAGCCAAAAATCAAATAACAAAATGGCAGGAATACATTTCCACTGATTGATAATATAAACTTGAATGTAAATGAAGTAAACTCTCCAATAAAAAACAGAATGGCTGAATGGATTAAAAAACAAGACCCAGTGATCAATTGCTTATGAGAAACACACTTTACATATAAAGATACACATAGACTGAAAATAAAGCGATGGATAAAGATATTCCATGCTAATAGAAATGAAAAAGAGGAGTAGCAGTTATGTCAGAAAAAATAGATTTCAATACAAAAACAGTGTTGAAAGAAGTTCATTACATAATGATAAAGGGGTCAATTCAGCAACAGTATATAAAGATTGTAAATATATATGCACCCAACACTGGAGCACCCATATATATAAAGCAAGTATTGTTAGAGTTGAAGAGAGAGACAGACCTCAATACAATAAAATCTGGAGACTTCATCAGTTCACTTTCATCATTAGGTGGATCTCTCAGATAGAAACTCAACAATGAAATATCAAACTTAATCTGCACTATTGAGCAAATAGTTCTAACAGATACTTACAGAACTTTTTATCCAAATGCTGCAGAAAGCATTCTGCTCTTCAGTACCTGGATTATTCTCAAAGATAGACTATGTGTTAGGCCAAAAAACAAGTCTAAAACACTAAAAAAAGAGAAATAATATCAAGCATCTTCTGCAATGGAGTAAAACTAGAAATCAGCAGCAAGAGGAATTTTGGCAACATATGGATATCAGACAATATGCTCCTGAATGACCACTAGGTGGATGAAGAAATCAAGAAGGAAATTGAAAAATGTCTTTAATCAAATGACAATGGAAACAAACCATACCTAATTCTATGGGATACAGTGAAAGCAGTACTAGAAGGTGAATTTATAGCTTTAGGTGCCCAAATCAAAAAGTAGAAAAACTTCACATGAATAACCTAATGATGCATCTTATAGAACTAGAAAAGAGCAAACTAAACCCCAAATTAGTAGAAGAAATAATAAAGATTGAAGCAGAAATAAGTAGATTTGAAATGAAGAATACAAAAATCAGTGAAACAAAATGTTGGTTTTACAAAAAGGCAAGTAAAATTGATAAATCTTTAGCAGAAAAAAATGAAGAAAAAAAGAGGAAAAGTGCAAATAAATAAAATCAGAGATGAAAATGGAGTCAGTCCAATGGATACTGATGAATTAAAGTGATTATTAGTGGCTAATATGAGCATCTACATGTCAATTGGAAAGTGTAAAGGAAACAGATAAATTTCTAGACACATGCAGTTCACCAAGGTTGAACAATAAAGTGATCTAAAATCTGAACAACTAACAAAAAGTAATGAAAACAAAGACATAATAAAAAATCTCGCAGTTAAATAAATAAATAAATAAATACCCTGGGACATGACGGCTTCACTGCTGAATTCCAGGAAATATTTAAAGAAGAACTAATACAAATTCTACTTAAGCTATTCTGAAAAAAATAGAGGAGGGAATACTTCCAAACTCATTCTACAAGGTCAGTATTATCCTCACACCAAAAGCAGACAAAAACAAATTTAAAAAAAGAAACTATAAGCCAATACCTCTGATGAGGATTATTGGTGCAAAAATCCTCAACACAATATTAGCAAATCAAATTCAGCAACACCTTAAAAAGATCATTTATTATGATCAAGTGGGATTTATCCCAGGGATGCAAGGATGGTTGAACATAAGCAAATCAGTCAATGTGATACCTCAAATTAACAGAACAAAGGACAAAATTGATATGAAGATTTCAATTGATGCTGAAAAAGTATTTGATAAAATTCAACACCCCTTTATGATAAAAATAAGGAGTAAAGGAACTCCCTACAAAATATAATATAACTCCCTACAAAATAGGGAGTGAAGGAACATACCTTAATATAATTGAAGCTGTATACAACAGTCCCACAGCTAGAATCATGCTGAAAGTCTTTCCAACAAAAATTGAAAGCCTTTTTCTCTAAGAAGTAGAATATGACAAGGATGCCCACTGTCACTACTTTTATTCAACATAGTATGGGAAGCCCTAGCTAGAACAATCAGATAAGAGAAAGAAATAAAGAACATCCAAATAAGAAAGAAAAAAGTCAAACCATCCCTGTTTACATATTGACATGGTTTGGCTCTGTCCAAATCTCATCATGAATTGTTATTTCCAATGTTAGGAAAGGGACCTGGTGAGAGGTAATTGGATCATGGGAGTGGTTCCCTTATGCTGTTCTCACAATAGTGAGCAAGTTCTCAAGAGAGCTGATAGTTTTAAAGTGTAACACTTACTTGTGCCATCTCTCTTACACTCTCCTACCATCATGTAAGACATGCCTTGCTTCCCCTTTTGCCTTCTGCCATAATTGGAGGTTTTCTAAGGCCTCTCTAGCCATGTAAAATTTGAGCCAATTAAACTTCTTCTCTTTATACATTATCCAGTCTCAAGTAGTATTTTTAATAGCAGTGTGAAAATGTACTAATACAGAAAATTAGTGCCAAGAGTGGGGCACTAACATAAAGATAACTGAAAATATAAAACTGACTTTGGAAATAGGTAACTAGCAGACATTGGAAGAGTTTGGGGGGCTCAGAAGAAGAGAGGAAGATTGGGAAAAGTTTGGAACTTCCTAGAAACTTGTTGAACGGCTTTGACCAAAATGCAGATAGTGCAGACTGTGGATAGTCCAGGCTGTGGAGATCTCAGATGGAGATGAGGAACTTAACGGGAACTGAAGTAAATGTCACTTATGCTATGCTTTAGCAAAGAGACTGGCAGTACTTTTGCTCTGTTCTAGAGTTCTGCAGAATTTTGAACTTGAGAGAGATGACTTAGGGTGTCTGGTGGAAGAAACTTCTAAGCAGCAAAGCATTCAAGAAGTGACATGGCTTATTCTGAAATAATTCAGTTATATGCATTCACAAAGATATGGTTTGAAATTGGAACTTATATTTAAAAGGGAAGCAGAACATAAAGATTTGGAAAATTTGCAACTTGACAATGTGGTAGATAAGAAAACTCCATTTTGAGGGGAAGAATTCAAGCTGGCTGCATAAATTTGCATAAGTAATGAGGAGCTGAATGTTAATCACGAAGACAATAAGGAAAATGTCTCTAGGACATGTCCTCTTTTCGGCATCCCCTCCCATCAGAGATCTGGAGGTCTAGGAGTGAAAAATGGTTTTGTGGGCCAGGCCCAGGGCCCCAATGCTCTGTGCAGCCTCAAGACTTGGTGCCCTGCATCCCAACTATTCCATCTTAAGCTGTGGCTAAAAGGGGCCAAGGTACAGCTTGGGCCATTGCTTCAGAGGAAGTAAGCCCCAAGCACTGGCAGCTTCCATGTGGTGTTGAACTTACAGGTGTGTGGAAGACAAGAATTGAGGTTTGTGAACCTCTGCCTAGATATCAGAGAATGTATGGAAATGCCCAGGTGTTCAGGCAGAAGTCTGCTACAGGGATGGAGCCCTCATGGAGAAACTCTGCTAGGGCAGTGCAAAGGTGAAATGTGGGGTTGGAGCCCCCACACAAAGTCCCCACTGGGGCACTGCCTAGTAGAGCTGTAAGAAGAGGGCCACCATCCTCCAGAACCCAGAATAATAAATCCACTTACAGCTTGCACCATGTGCCTGAAAAAGACACAGACACTCAACGTCAGCCTCTGAATGCATCTGCAGGAGTTGAACCCTGCAAAGCCACAGAGGCAGAGATGCCCAAGATTGTGGGAGCTCACCACTTGCATCAGTAAGCCCTGGGTGTAAGACATTAAATCAAAGGAGATTTTGGAACTTTGATATTTAATAATTGACTGGTTGAATTTTGAAATTACATGAGGCCTGTGGCCCCTTTGCTTTGGATAATTTCTCCCATTTGAAATGGGAACACTTACCCAATGCCTGTACCCTTATTGTATCTTGGCAATAATTAACTTGCTTTTGATTTCACAGGCTCAGAGGCAGCAGAGACTTGTCTTGTCTCAGATGAGACTTTGGACTAAGACTTTTGAGTTAATTTTGGAATAAATTAAGACTTAAGGGGACTCTTGGGAACATGATTGGTTTTGAAATGTAAAAAGGATATGAGATTCTGGAGAGATCACAGGTGGAAAGATACGGCTTGGCTCTGGGTCCCCACAAAATCTCATCTCAAATTGTAATTCCCAATATTGGGAGACAGACCTGGTGGGAAGTGATTGGATCACTGGGGTAGTTTTCTCTATGCTGTTCTTATGATTGTGAGTGAGTTCTCACAAGAGCTGATGGTTTTAAAATGTGGCACTTACTTGCATGCTCTCTCCTGTTGCCATGTAAGACATACCTTACTTTTCCTTCAGCTTCTGCCATGATTGTAAGTTTCCCAAGGCTTCCCCAGCCCTGTGGAACTGTGAGTTAGTTAAACCTTTTTTTTTTTTTTTTTTAAATAAACTACCTAAACTCAGGTAGTTTCTTTATAGCACTGTGGAAATGGACTAACATACAGATGATATAATTTTATATTTGAAAAAACTTAAAGACTCCACCAAGAAACTATGAGAACTGATGAACATTTAGTAATGTTAACATAAAAAAACAAGTAATGTTAACATAAAAACTACAAGGTTAACATAAAAAATCAGTAGTATTTACGTATGCCAACAGCAAACAGTCTGAAAAAGAGATAAAAAAGTAACCCCATTTACAATAGCCACAAATAAAATTAAATACCTAGGAATTAACCAAAGAAGTGAAAGACTTCTACAATAAGAACTACAGAACACTGGTGAAAGAAATTGGTGGAGTAACAAAAAAAAAAAAAAAAAGAAAAAAGAAAAAAGAAAGAAAAAAGTCCACATGAATGGATTGGAAGAATCTATATTGTTAAAATGTTCAAACTATCCAAGCAACCTACAGATTCAATGCAATCTGTATAAAAATAAAAATGACATTCTTCACAGAAATATAAATAACAATCCTAACATTTACATGGAACCACAAAAGACCCAGAACAGTCAAAGCCTTATGAAGAAAAGCAACAAAACTGAATAAATTACATTACCTGACCTAAAATTATACTACAGACTGATAGTAATCAAAACAGTACAGTACTGGCATAAAAACAGACACATACACAACAGAATAGGGAATCCAGAAGCAAATTCATAAAACTACAGTGAATTCATTTTCAACAAAACTTCCATGAACATATACTGGAGAAAGGACAGTCTCTCAAGAAGAGGTGCTGGGAAGACTGGATATCCATAGGCAGAAGAATAAAACTTGACCCCTAACTCTCACTATTTGCAAAAATCAAATTAAAATGGAATAAAAACTTAAAGCTGAGACCTCAAACTATGAAGTTCTTGTAAGAAAACATTGGAGAAACTCTCCAAGACATTGGTATGGGCAAAAATGTCTTGAGTAATTACCCCACAGGCACAGTCAACCAAAGAAAAAATTGACAAATGTGATAATGTTACATTAAAAAGCCTCTACACAGCAAAGTTGTCATCCACAAACTGGAAAAATAACCACACAATGGGAGAAAAATATTTGCAAACTATTGATCTGGCAAAGGGTGAATGATAAGAATATATAATGAGCCCCAACTACTCCATAGGAAAAAAATTAATTATCCAATGCAAAAATGGCTAAAAATTTGAATAAGCACTTCTTTAAAGAAGACATATGAATGACCAACTGGCATATAAAATAGTTCTCTACATCACTGTTCATCAGAGAAAAACAAATCAAAACTATGAGATATCATATCACCCCACATAAAATCACTCTTATCCAAAAGACAGGCAATAACAAATTCTAGAGAGGATATGGAGAAAAGGAAACCCTCATACATTGTTGGTCAGAGTGTAAATTAGTTCAACCCTGTTGAGAACAGAACAGAGGTTCCTAAAAAAAATTAAAACTAGAGCTATCATATGATCCAGCAATCTCACGGTTGGGTATATATTCCAAAGATGGGAAATATTGAAGTGATATCTGTAATCCCATGTTTTTTTTTTTTTTTTTTTTCTTTTTTTGTTTGCTGCAGTGTTTGCCATAGCCAAGATCTGGAAGCAACCTAAGTATCTAACGGATAAATGGATAAAGAAAATGTGGTATATATATATACAATGAAGTACTGTTCAGTCGTAAAAGAGAATAAGATCCTTTCATTTGCAACAATATGGACAGAACTGGAGGTCATTATGTTAAGTGAAATAAGCCAGTCACAATAAGGTAACTTATTGTGGAATGGAAAACATTATTTGTGGGATGCAAAAATCTGAACAATTGAACACATGGAGATGTAGAGTAGAAGGATGGTTACAAGAGGCTGATATTAGTAGTGGGGCATTGGTGGGGGGAGGTGGGTATGGTTAATAAACACAAACACAATAAAAAGAAATAATAAGGTAGTATTTGATAGCAGAACAGGTGACTAGTAAAATAATTTAATTGTACATTTTAAAATAACTAAAAGCGTCTAATTCAACTGTTTCTAACACAAAGGGTAAATGTCTGAGAGGGTGGATACTACCAATTTTCATGATGCGATTATTACTTATTTCATGCCTGTATGAAAATATGCTGTGTACTCTATTGATATGGGTTGTCTCTGTGTCCCCACCCAAATCTCATCTTGAATTGTAATCCCCATGTGTTGAGGGAAAGAAGTGATGGAATCATGGAGGCAGTGTTCCCCGAGCTGTTCTCCTGATAGTGAGTGAGTTCCCATGAGATCTTATAGGCAGCTATTATGTACACACACATAGTAAAAATTAAAAATGAAAGAAGTTTTCCTGTTAGAAGACACAGAAAGTGCAAGAATAATTATCTGAAAAAAAAAAAAAAAAAGGAATCTATTTGCTCATGGGTTAAAACCTTTTCATGAGGAAAAAAAATTAGATGCGTCTAGTGAGAAAGTTTATCTTTCAGAATAACATGGGATCTCATCTATATAGCAAACCTTTCATTTAAAGGCAGTAGAATTTATCTGAAAAAAAGAGCAAATTCAAAAACTAAAATAATCAATTTTCTTCAACATTAATTTATTTGTATGTAGCAAGTTTTTCCTCTTTGTTTAGCTTTTGAAAATTTTGCAATAGCATATTAGGATAGAGAATAAATGAGAATTCAGACACAAGAAAATTTGAAGAATATCTGAAAATGAAAGGCATTAACATGGAGCAATATAAAATATGGTTTACATAATTTACAATTAAGGAGAAAATTAAGACCAATCCCAGAAACCAACATTTGTGCTTATTACTAGTTAAAAGGCCTTTATACACTACATTATTAAACCGTTCTGTAATATTTATCTTAAGGATGATAACATCAAGACTCACAGTTGTTATATAAATTTCCAACAGTCAAATAGTTGTCAAGAAATAGGCTGGACATCAAACTCAGTTTTGTATTAATTCATTGCTAGACCTATTAATCACTATGAGATACATGAAAAATCAAATAGTAGGTTTAAACACACCTAATGGTAAGGTCTTGTTTTTTTTTTTTTTTTTAACGGAAATAACAACAATAATAACAACAACAATTACTTGCCTTTATTGAGCACGTAAAATTACAAAGCACATTGTAAATGTGGTGTATATTTTAAGTAATTTACTTGTCAGAAATATTTCACAAGTTATTTGGTGTTATTATTGCCATTTTTCAGATATTAAACTGAAACACTGAGAAGTTATCTGAACCCAAATTGGTCTAAATTTAAATATAATTAATTAATACAGAAAAATCAAAACTAAAAATGAGGTGGTTTTGCTCAAGAATCCACACTTTTCTTTATTTTTTTATGTTGTTTTTGAAAGTATAGATGCTTAATTTCAAACCTAAAAATGACTTAGATACTACACATTGAAAATTTTTATATATACTTACAAAATTAATGAATTGATTATTCTTTATTACTATTTTGTATAATTTCTACTATATTTGCATGTAAAAATAATTGCTATTGGTTTATCTTTAAAATGGTGTTGGTTTAAGAAACAGCCTTATAAATAATTTTTTCAATAAATGATATACTATTTTTAATTGTAATTATATACAAAATATATTTTATATACAATAATTGCAATATAAGTGCCAATTTGTCAACATATCATTAGCCATGTGATGATACAGCTAATTTTAGACACTGACTCCATGGAAATTAAATTCAAAATTTTCTCATTCCTAAAACGAGAAGTAGCAACAAATTCAGTAATATATGTTTTATTTTATTTTATTTTATCTAAGATAAAACAAGAATAAAAAGCTCAACACTTCATTAGAAAGAATATTGATACTTATGCTTATAAAATCATTATTCAAATAATAAAGATTATTATTCAATCAACTTCAGAATTATGCAGATTTTGGAATGGTAGCATGGAGAGATGCATAGACCTAGTCTCCAGTGAAATATATTTAACTGGTTAATTTTTTTTTTTTTGTGGAGAACTA
>NW_012108764.1:746505-790817 GCF_000951045.1 Mandrillus leucophaeus
TTATTTGAGATGGAGTCTTGTTCTGTTGCTCAGGCTGGAGTACAATGGCACACTCTCAGCTTACTGCAAATTCCATCTTCTGGGTTTTAGTGGTTCTTTCACCTTAGCTTCTAGAGTATCTGGGATTACAGGCACATGCCACCACACCTGGCTAATTTTTGTATTTTTAGTAGAGATGGGGTTTCACCATGTTGACCAGGCTGGTCTTGAACACCTGTCCTCAGGCTCTCCAACCACCTTGGCCTCCTAAAGTCCTGGGATTACAGGAATCTACCACCGTGTCTGGCATAAACAGCCTAATTATATCCAACTACTAATACATGGTATAGGCATTCAAGCTCAAGAAGCCTAATCCTTAAACCTCTATTATTACTATTATTTTCGAGACTGAACCTTGTTTGATTATTTTTTACATTTGCTGAGGAGTGTTTTACTTCCAATTATGTGGTCAATTTTAGAATAAGTGCTATGTGGTGCTAAGAAGAATGCACATTCTGTTGATTTGGGGTTGAGGGTTCTGTACATGTATATTAGGTCCACTTGGTCCAGAGCTGAGTTCAAATCCTGGATATCCTTGTTAATTTTCTGTCTCATTGATCTGTCTAATGTTGATAGTGGGGTGTTAAAGTCTCTCATGATTATTATGTGGGAGTTTAAGTCTCTTTGTAGGTCTCTAAGAACTTGCTTTATGAATGTGGGTGTTCCTGTATTGGGTGCATATATATTTAGGATAGTTAGCTCTTCTTGTAGAATTGGTGCCTTTACTGTTATGTAATGACCCTCTTTGTCTCTTTTGATCTTTGTTGGTTTAAAGTCTCTTTTATCAGAGACCAGGATTGCAACCCCAGTAATTTTTTTTATTTTTATTTTTTTTTGGTTTCCATTTGCTTAGTAGATCTTTCTCCATCCTTTTATTTTGAGCCTATATGTGTCCTTGCTTGTGAGATGGGTCTCCTGAATGCAACACATTGATGAGTCTTGACTCTATCCAATTTCCCAGTCTGTGTCTTTTAATTGGGGCATTTAGCCCCTTTACATTTAAGGTTAGCATTGCTCTGTGTGAATTTGATTCTGCAATTATAATGTTAGCTTGTTATTTTGCCCATTAATTGATGCAGTTTCTTCATAGTATCAATGATCTTTAAAATTTGGCATGTTTTTGCAGTGGCTGGTACTGCTTGTTCCTTTCCATGTTTAGTGCTTCCTTCAGGAGCTCTTGTAAGACAAGCCTGGTGGTGACAAAATCGCTCAGCATTTGCTTGTCTGTAAATGATTTTATTTCTCCTTCACTTATGATGCTTAGTTTGGCTGGATATGAAATTCTGAGTTCAAAATTCTCTTCTTTAAGAATGTTGAATATTGACCCCTACACTCTTCTGGCTTGTAGGGTTTCTGACAAGAGATCTGCTGTTAGTCTGATGGGCTTCCCTTTGTGGGTAACCTGGCCTTTCTCTCTGGCTGCCGTTACATTTTTTCCTTCATTTCAACCTTGGTGAATCTGACAATTGTGTATCTTGTGCTTGCTTTTCTTGAGGAGTATCTTTATGGTGTTATCTGTATTTCTTGAATTTGAATGTTGGCCTGTCTTGCTAGGTTATAGAACTTCTCCTAGATAACATCCTGAAGAGTGTTTTCTAACTTGGTTCCATTCTCCCTGTCACTTTCAGATACAACAATCAAATGTAGATTTGGTCTTTTCACATATTCCCATATTGGAGGCTTTGTTCCTTTCTTTTCACTCTTTTTCTCTAATCTTGTCTTCTCATTTTATTTCATTAATTTGATCTTCAATCACTGATATCTTTCTTTCACTTGATTTAATCAGCTATGGAAGCTTGTGTATGCTTCATGGAGTTCTTATACTGTGGTTTTCAGCTCCCTCAGGTCATTTAAACTCTTCTTTACACTGGTTATTCTAGTTAGCCATTTGTCTGACCTTTGTTCAAGGTTTTTAGCTTCCTTGTGATAGGTTAGAACATGTTCCTTTAGCTCAGAAAAGATTGTTATTACCAACCTTCTAAAGTTTACTTCTGTCAACTCGTCAAACTGATTCTCCATCCAGTTTTGTTCCCTTGCTGGCAAATAGTTTTGTTTCTTTCGAGGAGAAGAGGGGTTCTGGTTTTTGGAATTTTCAGTTCTTCTGCTCTGGTTTCTCCCCATCTTTGTGTTTTTATCTACCTTTGGTGTTTCACGTTGGTGATCTACGGATAGGGTTTTGATGAGGATGTCCTTTTTGTTGATGTTGATGCTATTCCTTTCTGTTAGTTTTCCTTCTAACAGTCAGGACCCTCAGCTGCAGGTCTATTGGAGTTTGCCTGGGTATCACTGGCAGAGGCTGCAGAATGGCATATATTGCTGCCTGATACTTCCCCTGGAAGCTTTGTCCCAGAAGGGCACCTGCCTGTATGAGGTGTCTGTCGGCCCCTACTGGGAGGTGTCTCCCAGTGAGGCTACACTGGGTTCAGGGACCCACTTTAGGAGGCAGTCTGCCCATTATCAGAGCTCAAATACCATGCTCAAATCATTGCTCTCTTCAGAGGTGTCAGGCAGGGATGTTTAAGTCTGCAGAAGTTGTCTACCGCCTTTTGTTCAGATATGTCCTGCCCCCGGAGGTAGAATCTAGGGAGGCAGTAGGCCTTGCTGAGCTGTGATGGGCTCCACCCCGTTCGAGCTTCCCTGCCCCTTTTGTTTCTACTGTGAGCATAGAACTTCCTACTCAAGCCTCAGCAATGGTGGATGCCCCTCCTCCTGCCAATCTCCAGCATTCCAGATTGATCTCAGACTGCTGCACTAGCAGCGAGCAAGGCTCTGTGGGCATGGGACCCACTGAGCCAGGCATGAGAGGCAATCTCTTGGTCTGCTGGTTGAAATGACAGTGGGAAAAGTGCAGTATTTGGGTACCATTGTACTGTTCCTCCAGGTATAGTCATTCATGGCTTCCCTTGGCTGTGAAAGGAAAATTCACCAACCCTTTGCACTTCTCAGGTGAGGCAATGCCCCGCCCTGCTTTGGTTTGTACTCTGTGTGCTGCAGCCACTGTCCATCCAGTCGCAGTGAGATGAACCAGGTACCTCAGTTGGAAATGCAGAAATCATCTGTCTTCTGTGTTGATCTCACTGGGAGTTGTAGACAGGAGCTGTTCGTATTTGATCGTCTCGGAAGCAACTCTAAATTTATTTTTTAACCAATTAAAATCTTCAGCACTTTTCCTAAATGTATGCAGCAAATAATTAAACATGTACTCAAGAAAATCTACAAAAACTCAAAAGGAACAAAAAGCACTGTATCAATTAAAAGAACCTACTCAATCCTTTTGCTTTCCAGCTCAGAAAACTAGAAAGATCAATACAAGCAGCTACAATGAAGACCATAATAAATCTTCTTCTCTCAGTTCAACATTGATAGACATACTATTTCCCTGATAATTGTATTTTATACACATATTGCCACCTAAGTGTAGCCAAAATTTAGCAGTCCCATCATTCCATCAAATCCATGCTAATAATGGGGTGGTGCTACCTTAGATATGGTCCACTGAGAATATTATTTATCCAATTGTTTTTATAACAACTTGGTTATGGGCAATAATGGAATACAGAACACTTATCCTTATTACTTACCAAAAAATTAACTTGAAATAAGTCAAAGACCTAAACATAATACCTAAACCTAAAAATTCTTAGAAGAAAAAGCATCATGACACTGGATTTGGCAAGGATTTCGTGGATATAACACCAAAATCACAGGAAGAAAAAGTATTAGACTACATCAAAAGTAAAAATTTCTGTGCATCAAATAACATAAGGGAGAGAAAAGGAGACTTATGGAATGGGAGAAAATGTTCTCAAATAATACATCTGATAAGAGGGTAGGACAAGGTGTGGTGGCTCATGCCTGTAATCCCAGCACTTTGGGAGGCTGAGGTGGGTGGATCACCTGAGGTCAGGAGTTTGAGACCACCCTGACCAACATGGTGAAAACCCATTTATACTAAATACAAAAAATTATCTGGGTATGATAGTGGGCACCTGTAATCCCACCTACTTGGTAGGCTGAGGCAGCAGAATCGCTTGAACCCGGGAGTTGGAGGTTGCAGTGAGCTGAGATTACACCACTGCACTTCAGTTTGGGCAACAAGTTCAAAACTCTGTCTCAAAAAAAAAAGGCGGGGGGTAACATCCAGGACATACAAAGCATTTCCATAACTCAGTGATACAAAACAAAAATGACCTGATTAAGAAATAGGTAACTGACTTGAATGTATATTTCTCCAAAGATAATATGCAGTTGGCCAATAAGCAGACTAAAAGATGCCAGCATTATTCATCTTAGAGGATTATAAATCAAAACCACAATTAGATATGACCTCACAGCCATTAGCATGGTTACTATTAAAAACATACACAGAGAAAACAAAAAGTAATTGTTGGTAGAAATATAGAAAAGTTGAAATTCTTGTGCTTTCTTGATGAGAAAATAAAATGGTGCAGCCACATAGAAAATAATAAGGTGTTTCCTCAAGAAGTTAAAAATAGAATTATGTATTAACTAGCAATCCACTTCTGAGTATATATAGAAAAGAATTGAAAGCAGTGTGTTAAAGACATATTTGCATATTCATGTTTAGAGCAGCACTATTTATAATAGCAAAGAGGTGGAAACGACCCAAGCATTCATCTACAGATGAATGGATAAACAAAACAAGTTCCATACATGCTTTGGAATATTATTCAACCTTAAAAAATAAAGGAAGTTTGCCCCATATTGCAGCATAGATGAAACTTGAGTATACTATGCTAAGTAAAATAAGTCAGTCATAAGAAGACCTAGAGTAAATCATGGCAATTATAAAATCAGGACACTTCTGCCCTAATACTGCACTTTTGCAATGGTCTTAGCAAATGGCACACCAGGAGATTATATACTGCACCTGGCTTGGCAGCAGGTCCCAAGCCACAGAGCCTTGCTCACTGCTAGCCCAGCAGTCCAAGATCCAACTGTGAGGTGGCAGTGAGGCTGGGGGAGGGGCGTCCAACATTACTGAGGCTTGACTAGGTAAACAAACCTACCAGGAAGTTCGAGCAGGGTGGAGCCCACTGCAGCTCAACAATGCCTACCTGCCTCCATAGATTCCACCTCTGAGGGCAGGGCATAGCTGAACAAAAAACAGCAGAAACTTCTGAAGAAGTAAATGTCCCTGTCGGACAGCTTTGAAGAGAGCAGTGGTTCTCCCAGCATGGAGTTTGTGATCTGAGAATGGACACACTGCCTCCTCCAGTGAGTCCCTGACCCCCGAGTAGCCTAACTGGAAGAGAGCTCCCAGTAGGGGCCAACAGACACCTCATAGAGCTGGGTGGCCCTCTGAGATGAAGATTCCAGAGGAAGGATCAGGCAGCAGCATTTGCTGTTCTGCAATAATTGCTGTTCTGCAATAATTGCTGTTCTGCAGTCTCTGCTGGTCATACCCAGGCAAACAGATTCTGGAGTGGAACTCCAGAAAACTCCAACAGACCTGCATCTGAGGGTCTTCATTGTTAGAAGGAAAACTAACAAAAAGAAAGGAATAGCATCAGCATAAACAAAAAGGACAACCACAACGAAACCCCATCTGTAGGTCACCATCATGAAAGACCAAATGTAGATAAAAACCACAAAGATGGGGAGAAACCAGAGCAGAAAAGCTGAAAATTCTAAAAACCAGAGTGCCTCTTCTCCTCCAAATGATCACAGCTCCTTGCCAGCAATGGAACAAAGCTGGACGGAGAATGACTTTGATGAGGTGACAGTAGTAGGCTTCAGAACATCAGTAATGAGAAACTTCTCTGAGCTAAAGGAGGATGTTTGAACCCACCAGAAGGAAGCTACAAGCCTTTAAAAAGATTAGCTTAATGGCTAACTAGAATAAACAGCATAGAGAAGGCCTTAAATGACCTGATGGAGCTGAAAACCATGGCATGAGAACTACGTGACACATGCATAAGCTTCAGTAGCTGATTAGATCAACTGGAAGAAAGAGTATCAATGATTGAAGACCAAATGAATGAAATGAAGTGAGAAGAGAAGTTTAGAGAAAAAAAGAGAAAAAGAAATGAACAAAGCCTCCAATATGGGAACATGTGAAAAGACCAAATCTACATTTGATTGTTGTATCTGAAAGTGACAGGGAGAATGGAACCAAGTTAGAAAACACTCTTCAGGATGTTATCTAGGAGAAGTTCTATAACCTAGCAAGACAGGCCAACATTCAAATTCAAGAAATACGGATAACACCATAAAGATACTCCTCGAGAAAAGCAAGCACAAGATACACAATTGTCAGATTCAGCAAGGTTGAAATGAAGGAAAAAATGTAACGGCAGCCAGAGAGAAAGGTCAGGTTACCCACAAAGGGAAGCCCATCAGACTAACAGCAGATCTCTTGTCAGAAACTCTACAAGCCAGAAAAGAGTGGGGGCCCATATTCAACATTCTAGAAGAAAGAATTTTCAACCCAGAATTTCATATCCAGCCAAACGAAGTTCATAATTGAATGATAAATAATATCCTTTACAGGCAAGCAAATATTGAGAGATTTTGTCACCACCAGGCCTGCCTTACAAGAGTTCCTGAAAGAAGCACTAAACATGGAAAGGAACAACCAGTACCAGCCTGCATAAACATGCCAAATTGTAAAGACCATTGATGCTAGGAAGAAACTGCATCAACTAACAAGCAAAAGAACCAGCTAACATCATAATGACAGGATCAAATTCACATATAACAATGGTAACCTTAAATTTAAAAGGGCTAAATGCCCCAATTAAAAGACACAGACTGGCAAATTGGATAAAGAGTCAAGACCCATCAGAGTGCTGCATTCAGGAGATCCATCTCATGTGCAGAGACAGCCATAGGTTCAAAATAAAGGGATGGAGGAAGATCTACCAAGCAAATGGAAAACAAAAAAAGCAGGTGCTGCAATCCTAGTCTCTGATAAAACAGATTTTAAACCAACAAAGATCAAAAGAGACAAAGAAGGCCATCATATATTGGTAAAGGCACCAATTCATCAAGAAGATCTAAGTATCCTAAATATATATATGCAACCAATACAGGAGCACCCAGATTCATAAAGCAAGTCCTTAGAGACATACAAAGAGACTTAGGCTACCACACAATAATAATTGGAGACTTTAAAAACCCATTGTCAACATTAGACAGATCAACGAGACAGAAAATTGACAAGGATATCCAGGATTTGAACTCAGCTCTGGACCAAGCAGATCTAATAGACATCTACAGAACTCTCCACAACAAATCAACAGAAAATACATTCTTCTCAGCACCACATCACATTTATTCCAAAATCGACCTCTTACTTGGAAGTAAAGCATTCCTCAGCAAATGTAAAAGACAGAAATAACAACACACAATCTCTCAGACCACAGTGCAATCAAATTAGAACTCAGGATTAAGAAACTCACTCAAAACTGCACAACTTCATGGAAACTGAACAACCTGCTCCTGAATGACTACTAGGTAAATAACAAAATGAAGGCAGAAATAAAGATGTTCTTTGAAACCAATGAGAACAAAGACACAACATACCAGAATGTCTGGGACACATTTAAAACAGTGTGTAGAGGGAAATTTATAGCACTAAATGCCCAAAAGTGAAAGCAGGAAAGATCTAAAATCACCACCCTAACACCACAATTAAAAAAACTAGGGAAGGAAGAGCAAACACATTCAAAAGCTAGCAGAAGGCAAGAAGTAACTAAGATCAGAGCAGAACTGAAGGAGATAGAGACACAAAAACCCTTCAAAAATCAATAAATCCAGAAGCTGGTTTTTTGAAAAGATCAACAAAATTGATAGACTACTAGCAAGACTAATAAAGAAGAAAAGAGAAAAGAATCAAATAGATGCAATAAAAAATGATAAAGGGGATATCACCACTGGTCCCACAGAAATACAAACTACCATCAGAGAATACTATAAACATCTCTATGCAAATAAAGTAGAAGATCTGGAAAAAATGGGTAAATTCCTGGACACATACACCCTCCCAAGACTAAACAAGGAAGAAGTTGAATCCCTGAATAGACCAATAACAGGCTCTGAAATTGAGGCAATAATTAATTGCCTACCAACCAAAAAAAGTCCAGGCAGAGATATTCACAGCCGAATTCTACTGGAGGTACAAAGAGGAGTTGGTGCCATTCCTTCTGAAACTATTCCATTCAATAGAAAAAGAGTGAATCCTCTTTTTATGAGGACAGCATCATCCTAATACCAAAGCCTGGCAGAGATACAACAAAAAAAGAGAAATTTAGACCAATATTGCTGATGAACATCAATGCAAAAATCCCCAGGAAAATACTGGCAAACCAAAACCAGCAGCACATCAAAAAGCTTATCCACCATGATCAAGTGGGCTTCATCCCTGGGATGCAAGGCTGGTTAAACATACGCAAATCAATAAACATAATCCAGCATATAAACAGAACCAGAGACAAAAACCACATGATTATCTCAGTAGATGCAGAAAAGACCTTTGACAAAATTCAACAGCCCTTCATGCTAAAAACTCTCAATAGACTATGTATTGATGGGATGTATCTCAAAATAATAAGAACTATTTATGACAAATCAACAGTCAATATCATACTAAATGGGCAAAAACTAGAAGCATTCTCTTTGAAAACTGGCACAAGACAAGGATACCCTCTTCCACCATGCCTATTCAACATATTGTTGGAACATATTGATTGCCCTGATGGCCAGGGCAATCAGGCAGGAGAAATAAATAATGAGTATTCAATTAGGAAATGAGGAAGTCAAATTGTCCCTGTTTGCAGATGACATGACTGTATATTTGGAAAACCCCATCATCTCAGCCCCAAATCTCCTTAAGCTGATAAGCAACTTCAGCAATGTCTCAGGATATAAAATCAATGTGCAAAACTCACAAGCATTCCTATACACCAATAACAGACAAACAGAGAGCCAAATATGAGTGAAGTCCCATTCACAATTGCTTCAAAGAGAATGAAATACCTAGGAATCCAACTTACAAGTGATGTGAAGAACCTCTTCAAGGAGAACTACAAACCACTCCTCAACAAAATAAAAAACACAAACAAATGGAAGAACATTCCATGTTCATGGATAGGAAGAATCAATATCGTGAAATTGGCCATACTGCCCAAGGTAATTTATAGATTCAATGCCATCCTCATCAAGCTACGAATGACTGTCTTCACAGAATTGGAAAAAAAATTACTTTAAAGTTCTTATGGAACCAAAAAAGAGTCCGCATTGCCAAAACAATCCTAAGCCAAAAGAACAAAGCTGGAGGCATCACGCTGCCTGACTTCAAACTATACTACAAGGCCACACTAACCAAAACAGCATGGCACTGCTACCAAAACAGAGATATAGACCAATGGAACAGAACAGAGCCCTCAGAAATAATACCACACATCTATAACTATCTGATCTTTGACAACATTGACAAACACAAGAAATGAGGAAAGGATTCCCTATTTAATAAATGGTGCTGGGAAAAGTGGCTAGCCATAAGTAGAAAGCTAAAACTGGATCCCTTCCTTACGCCTTATACATAAATTTATTCAAGAAGTAATAAAGACTTAAATGTTAGACCTAAAACCGTAAAAACCTTAGAAGAAAATCTAGGCAATACCATTCAGGACTTAGGCATGGGCAAGAAACTTCATGACTAAAACACAAAAAGCAATGGCAACAAAAGCCACAATAGACAAATGGAATCTAATTAAACTAAAGAGCTCCTGTACAGGAAAATAAACTACCATCAGAGTGAACAGGCAACCTACAGAATGGGAGAAAATTTTTGCAATCTACTCATCTGACAAAGGGCTAATATCCAGAATCTACAAAGAAGTCAAACAGATTTACAAGAAAAAAATTAAACAACCCCATCAAATGTGGGCAAAGTATATGAACAGACACTTCTCACAGAAGACATGTACACAGCCAACAGACACATGAAAAAATGCTTATCATCACTGGCCATCAGAGAAATGCAAATCAAAACCACAATGAGATACCATCTCACACCAGTTAGAATGGCAATCATTAAAAAGTCAGGAAACAACAGGTGCTGGAGAGGGTGTGGAGAAATAGAACACTTTTACACTGTTGGTGGGACTGTAAACTAGTTCAACCATTGTGGAAGACAGTGTGGCAATTCCTCAAGGATCTAGAACTAGAAATACCATCTGACCCAGCCATTGCATTACTGGGTATATACCCAAAGGATTATAATTCATGCTGCTATAAAGACACATGCACACATACGTTTATTGCAGCACTAACAATAGCAAAGACTTGGAACCAACCCAAATGTCCATCAGTGACAGACTGGATTAAGAAAATGTGGCACATATACACCATGGAATACTATGCAGCCATAAGAAAGGATGAGTTCATGTCCTTTGTAGGGGCATGGATGAAGCTGGGAACCATCATTCTTAGTAAACTATCACAAGGACAAAAAAACACCACATGTTCTCACTCATAGGTGGGAATTGAACAATGAGAACACTTGGACATAGGGTGGGGAACATCACACACCGGGGTCTGTTATGGGGTAGGGGGAGCGGGGAGTGATAGCATTAGGAGATTTACCTAATGTAAATGACGAGTTAATGAGTGCAGCACACCAACATGGCACATGTATACATATGTAACAAACCTGCATGTTGTACACATATACCTTAGAACTTAAAGTATAATAAAAAAAAATGAAATTATCATTTGATCCAGCAATCTCATTACAGGGTATACATCAAAAGGAATATAAATTATTCTATTATAAAGATGCACGTGTATGTATTTCATTGCAAAACTATTCACAATAGCAAAGGCATGGAATCCACCTAAATGCCTATCAGTGATAGAGTGGATAAAGAAAATGTACATATTCACCATGGAATACTCTGTAGCCATTAAAAGGAATGAGGTCATGTCCTCTGCCAGGACATGGATGGAGCCAGAAGTCATTATCTTCAGCAAGATAACAAAGGAACAGAAAATCAAATACCACATGTTCTCACTTACAATTAGGAGCTGAATGATGAGAAAACCTGGACACATGGAGGGGAACAACACACACTGGGGCCTGTTGGAAGATGGGCGATAGAAGAAGAGCATCAGGAAGAACAGCTAATGGATGCTGGGCTTAATACCTAGGTAATGGGATGATATGTGCAGCTATTCGTTGTGGCACATGTTTAACTATGTAACAAACCCGCACATCCTGCACAGCTAACCCTGAAATTGACATAAAAGTTGGAAATAAAAAAAAAAAAATTACTACAAAGTCCCAGTAATTAAGAGTATCTGTTATTGATACAGGAGATGCATTTAGCTCAATGGATTAAAACTGAGAATTAAAAAGTAAACCCTTGTATTTACAGTAATTTGATTTGAACAAGAGTGTCAGGACAAGTAAACAAGGAGAGTATGGTCTTTTTAACAAATGCACTTAGAGAATAGAGTTGGATGGCTATCTCACATCATATACAAAAGTTAATTCAAAATGAACCAAAGACCTAAATGCAAGATCTAAACTATAAAACACTTAGAATAAAACATAGATATGTTTTGCTGATCTTGAATTTGTCAGTGGTTTCAAAACCACTTGCAAAAACAAAACAATAAAAAAGATACATTGGAGTTCACCAAAATTAAAATACTTTGTGCTTGAAAGGACACCATCAAGAAAGTAAAAAGACAACATTTATATTTGAATAAATTATCTGCAAATTACATACATGGTAAGGGACTTGTATTCACTATACACGAAAAACTGTAACAATTCTAAAATAAAAGAATATGTGAATTAATAAATAAACAGAACATTTGACTGGATATTTCTTCAGAAATATTTAAAAATGTCCAATAATAATGTGTAAAGATATTTAACATTTTTGGCCGTCAGGAAAATGCAAATTAAACTCACAGTGGGATACATTTTTTATTCATTCATACAACTATAATGAAGTGCCATAAACTGGGTGGCATATGAAAACAAAAACTAATTTCTCAGTGTTCTGGAAGCTAGAAAGCCCATGATCAAAGCATCAGCAGATTCAGCGTCTGGTGAGGGTCGGCTTCCTCATGGAAGGCCATTTTCTCACGGTAACCTCGCAGGACGGAATAGGAAAAAGGGCTCTGGGCGTTTCTTTCATAAGAACACCAATCCCATCCGTGGGGATTCTGCTCTCATGACTTAATCACCCCTAAAGAACCCATCTCCTAACACCAGCACCTTGGGGGTTGGCATTTTAACATATGAATTTAGAGGAGACACAAACATTAAGACCATAACAGATATCATTTCACACACAATTGTGTATTTATAATAAGAATTGCAGACAACAGCAAGTGTTGGAAAGAATGTAGAGATATTGGGACCCTCATACATGGTAGTTTGAATTGTAAAATGGCATGATCACTTTGGAAAACATTCTGCTAGTTTTTGGAAACGATAAACATATACTTACTATATGACCCAACACTTGTACTGCTAGATATACACCCTAGAAAATTTAAAACATATGTTCACACAAACACTTGTACACAATTGTTTATAACATTATTTCTAATTACCAAAATATAGATATATCCCAAATGCCCAACAAGTCATAAATTAAAAAAAAAGCAAAATAATATTATTTGGCAATATGGAGTATTACAACATCATGGGCCATAAAAACACCATGTTATAAGAAAGAAGCCAGAAACAAAAATTACATATATAATTCAATTTATATGGTTTGTCCAGAATAGACAAATCTATGAACACAAAAAGTAGATTCTTTACTACTAGGGACAGAGGTGTTGTAGAGTTGTGCCAAAGAGTAAAGAGTTTCTTTACTAATGATGAAATATATCAATAGAGTATAGTGATGGTCACACAACTCTTTAAATACACTAAAAATCTTGAGATTTTACAGATTAAATAGGTCACTTGAATGATATATGAATCATACAATAAGTCTGTTTCAAAAAATTTTAACAAATATGTATTAAAGACCTACTATGTGGTATGTACTCTATGAGTTACTAGTATTCAAAAATAAGAAATGCATCTTCTTCTAGTTCTAGAAGGTTTATGATGTAATAGATAAGCTCAGTGGAGGCTTCTTGAATAGGGATATCACTTACATACATTGTTATTTTTGTATTGTCCAAGCTTTGATTTAGGTGCTTTTCATGTTGAATACTTAGTATACATCTGGTTTTCAATTGCTTAGATGTTTATAAAGTCCAATGATATTATGTAATCCATTGTAAGGATTATACTTACTGCTTTAAAAAAAAATTATTGAATTTTAAGGACCAATTTGGAAAACAGTTTATAAAAATGATCTATAAACACATATTTCCACAGTTATTTAGAAAATAAGTTCTTCATTGAATCAGAAATATTAGCTAAATGACTAATTTGTTTATTCAGTAAAAATTGATATAGGTAAACGTTTTTAGGGGATCAGTGTTTTTGGCAGTGGGGATACCATATGTACTGAATACATCATAGTAATAACACTGTCTGTATGAAACCAGCATTCTATTATGGAAGACAGTAATAAAAAGTCAGTTAAATACGTTGAACTTTATATAGTGATTCTTGTTACTAAGAATTAAAAAATTAGAAAACAGAAATTTAGAACATTGAAACATGGAGTTGAAAATTTTGATAAGGCAGTCAGGAAAAGAAATACCTCCTTTAGAGGAAACTTATGGAAAAGTCCCACTTATACTTTTCTGTGTCTGTTCAGAGATCTCATGTCTGTAAATATTACCAGTCACTGATGCTAAGCAGACAATTGACTTACTAGAAGGAAATATATCTGAAATAAGTGAAACTCTTATCTTTTCCCTATTTCCTTTTCTCCCTTCCCCTTTCCTTCCTTTCTCCTCCCTACTCGCTCTTTTTCTCTCTCACTGGATTTCAAAACAAGTACACTATTTCTATTAAAATATAATTCTAGATATGGTCTAACCTTGCTTTCAACCGTGAATTCCTAAAAATTCATCATTACACTATTATAAAGCAAGTATTCATATGACTTCTTATGAAACCAATGGGCAGAAATTCAAAATTAACTGTTGTTTATAATTTTAAATCTCATACTTCTTATTTTTCATACTCAATTGAGATCTTCTCTGTCATTTTCTTACTGTGTTAGAATCTAAAAACAGTTTACCCTGCAAGCAATTTACAACAGCATGGATGAGCAGTTCCTGATCTGACAGGCTTGTTGTATATTATACCTATTTATTTGCAAAGAGTCATGAGTGGTTCATTATTCATGAAATCATAATAAAAAATATATTTATGGCATGTCACACTGTACCTCATACTGAAGTATTCACTCCCAGGAAAGCACTAGATTCTGTGTTTCTTCCTGTTAGCAGCTTATGATCTAAAACAATTCTTTAAGCCACAAGGGAGAACTAAGCTCAACACTTTATATAAAAGATGTGCACTACATAAAATACAGCAACAAAAAAAATGCTAAAGTGTCAACACTCATTCAGTTTATACGAAGCTCAGGATCTTGTGTGATGTGGATGATTACCTGGGAGGTTCAGAGGCACTATTATATAGATTATGAATTAGTGTTGTGTTTGATTAAAATAAACTCTAATTTTTCAAATATGGTATGTGAAAATACCTACCATCCCAAAAGTTATTCATATCCTAACATGCGGAATTGGTGAATATTACCTGATAAAGGAAACAAAAAATAATTATTGCCAAAATTATTCACATGAGTTCAAAATGAAATCACAGATATCCTCATAAAGGGAGCCATATAATTTTTTTTTTTGTAATTGCATGCATTTATGGTGTACAACATGATGTTTTGATACATATATACAGCAAAATGATTATTGCAGTAGAGCCAATTAAAATATTCATCATTTCACACAGTTGCTTTCTTGTGTGTCTGGTAAGAGCCCCTAAAATCTACTGTTTTCACAAGCTTTCAGTATACCATACAATATTAAAGTAGTCCTTAAATATCTGCAGGGCTTGTTCCAGGATGCTCTCCTGCAGCCCATGAATATCAGAATACTCAACTGCTCAAGTTCCTTACATAAAAGGTAGTATTTGCATATAACCTACATACATCCTCCCCTATACTTTGAATTACATGTGATTACAGGCATCTTCTTGGGAGAATAATTTATTTCCCTTTGGGTATATACCCAGTGATACGATTGTGGGGTCAAATGGTAATTTTATTTTTAGGTTGTTAAGAAATCTCCAAACTACTTTTCAAAGTAGCTGACTAATGTAAAATCCTACCAACAGTATATAAGCATTCCCTTTTACCTGCAACCTTGCCAACATCTGCTATTTTTGACTTTTTGGTAATCATTCTGACTTGTGTGAGATAGTGGTTTTAATTTGCAGGCCAATTTGCATATTTGCATGTTTTTTGGCCACTTGTATATCTTCTTTTGAGAACTGTCTGTTTATGTTCCTGGTTCCCTTTTTAATTTATTTTTTTCTTTGTTCTTATTATACTTTAAGTTCTGGGATACACGTGCAAAACGTGAAGGTTTGTTACACAGGTATACACATGTCATGGTGATTTGCTGCACCCATCAACCAGTCATTCATATTAGGTATTTCTCCTAAGGCTATCCCTCCCCTAGCACCCCACCCCACAACAGACGCCAGTGTGTGATGTTCCCCTCCCAGTGTCCATGTGTTCTCATTGTTCGACTCCCACTTATGAGTGCAAACACGCAGTGGTTGGTTTTCTGTTCCTGTGTTAGTTTGCTGAGAATGATGTTTTCCAGCTTCATCCATGTCACTGCAAAGAACATGAGGTCATTCTTTTTTATGGTTGCATAGTATTCCATGGTGTATATGTGCCACATTTTCTTTATCCAGTTTATCATTGATGGGCATTTGGGTTGATTCCAAGTCTTTGCTATTGTGAATAGTGCTGCAATAAACATACGTGTGCATGTATCTTCAGAGAAGAATGATTTATAATCCTTTTGGTATATACACAGTAGTGGGATTGCTGGTCAAATGGTATTTCTGGTTCTGGATCCCTGAGGAATCTCCACACTGTCTTCCACAATGGTTGAACTAATTTACACTCCTACCAGCAGTGTAAAAGTTTTTATTTCTCCACATTCTCTCCAGCATCTCTTGTTTCCTGAGATTTTAATGATAGCCATTCTAACTGGTGTGAGATAGTATCTCATTGTGGTTTTGATTTACATTTTTCTAACGACCAGTGATGATGAGCTTTTCTTCATATGTTTGTTGGCTGCATAAATGTCTCCTTTTGAGAAGTGCCTGTTCATATCCTTTGCCAACTTTTTGATGAGCTTATTTGTTTTTTTCTTGTAAATTTGTTTAAGTTTCTTGTAGATTCCGGCTATTAGCCCTTTGTCAGATGGACAGATTGCAAAAATTTTCTCTCATTCTGTAGGTTGCCTGTTCAGTCTGATGATAGTTTCTTTTGCTGTGCAGAATCTCTTTAGTTTAATTAGATCCCATTTGTCAATTTTGGCTTTTGTTGCCATTGCTTTTGGTGTTTTATTCATGAAGTCTTTGCCCATGCCTATGTCCTGAATGGTATTGTCTAGGTTTTCTTCTAGAGTTTTTATGTTTTTAGGTTTTACATTTAAGTCTTTAATCCATCTTAAGTTAATTTTTGTATAAGGTGTAAGGAAGGGGTCCAGTTTCAGTTGTCTGCATATGGCTAAGCAGTTTTCCCAACACCATTTATTAAATAGGGAATCCTTTCCCCATTGCTTGTTTTTGCCAGTTTTGTCAAAGGTCAGAAGATTGTAGATGTGTGGTGTTGTTTCTGAGGGCTCTTTTCTGTTCCATTGGTCTATGTCTCTGTTTTACTACTAGTACCATGCTGTTTTAATTGCTGTAGTATTGTAGTATAGTTTGAAGTCAAGTAGCATGATGCCTCCAGCTTTGTCCAATTTGCTTAGGATTTTTTTGGCTATATGGGCTCTTTATTGCTTACATATGAAATTTAAAGTAATTTTTTCTAATTCTCTGAAGAAAGTCAGTGGTACCTTGGGATAGCATTGAATCAATAAATTACTTTGGGCAGTCTGGCCTTTTTCACAATATTTATTCCTTCTATCTAAGAGCATGGAATTGTATTCCATTTGCTTGTGTCCTCTCTTAGTTCCTTGAGCAGTGGTTTGTAGTTCTCCTTGAAGAGGTCTTTCACATCCCTTGTAAGTTGTATTCCTAGGTATTTTATTCTCCTTGAAGCAATTGTGAATGGGAGTTCAGTCATGATTTGGCTCTCTGTTTGTGTATTATCAGTGTATAGGATTGCTTGTAGTTTTTGCACATTGATTTTGTATTCTGAGAATTTGCTGGAGTTCCTTGTCAGCATAAGGAGATTTTGGGCTGAGCCAATGGGGTTTTCTAAATATACAATTATGTCATCTGCAAACAGAAACAATTTGACTTCATCTCTTCTTATCTGAATACCCTTTATTTCTTCCTTTTGCTTGATTGCCCTGGCCAGAATTTCCAATACTATGTTGAATATGAGTGATGACAGAGGGGTTTCTAGTCTTGTGCCGGTTTTCAAAGGGAGTGCTTCCAGCTTTTGCCTATTCAATATGATATTGGCTGTGGGTTTGTCATAAATAGCTCTTATTATTTTGAGATACATTCCATCAATACCTAGTTTATTGAGAGCTTTAGCATGAAGGGGTGTTTAATTTTACTGAAGGTCTTTTCTGCGTCTATTGAGATAATCATGTGGTTTTTGTCATTGGTTCTGTTTATGTGATGCATTATGTTTTTTGATTTGCGTGTGTTGAACCAGCCTTCCATCCCAGAGATGAAGCACACTAGATCGTTGTGTGTAATGTTTTTGATATGCTACTGGATTCTATTGGCCAGTATTTTATTGAGAATGTTCACTTCGATGTTCATTGGGGATGTTCATCTGAAATGTTCCTTTTTTGTTGTTGTTGTGTTTCTGCCAGGTTTTGGTATCAGGATGATTCTGGCCTCATAAAATGAATTAGGGAGGAGTCACTCTTTTTCTATTGTTTGGAATAGTTTCAGAAGGCATGGTACCAGTTGTTCAATGTACCTCTGGTAGAATTTGGCTGTGAATCTGTCTGGTCCTGGGCTCATTTTGGTTGGTTAGCTATTAATTACTGCCTCAATTTCAGAACTTGTTATTGGTCTATTCAGGGATTGGACTTCTTCCTGGTTTATTCTTGGGAGGTTGTATGTGTCCAGGAATTTACCCATTTCTTCTGCATTTTCTAGTTTATTCGCATAGAGGTGTTTATAGTATTCTCTGATGGTAATTTGTATTTCTGTGGGATCAGTGGTGATATCCCTTCTATCATTTTTTATGGTGTCTATTTGATTCTTCTCTCCTTTCTTCTTTATTAGTCTGGCTAGTGGTCTATCTATTTTGTTGATCTTTTCAACAAAACAGTTCCTGGATTCATTCATTTTTTCTAGGGATTTTTGTGTCTTTCTCCTTCAATTCTGCCCTGATCTTATTTATTTCTTGTCTTCTGTTAAATTTTGAATTTGTTTGCTCCTTCTTCTCTAATTCTTTTAATTGTGATTTTAGGTGTTGATTTCAGATCTTTCCCACTTTCTCCTGTGGGCACTTAGTGTTATAAATTTTCCTGTACACACTGCTTTAGCTTTGTCCCAGAGATTGTGGTACATTGTGTCTTTGTTCTCATTGGTTTCAAAGAACTACTTTATTTAGGCTTAATTTCGTTATTTACCCCGTAGTCATTCAGGAGTAGTTTGTTCAGTTTCCATGTAGTTGTGCGGTTGAGTGAGTTTCTTAATCCTGAGTTCTAATTTGATTGCACTGTGGTCTGAGAGACTGTTTGTTATGATTTCTGTTCTTTTGCATATGCTGAGGAAACTTTTACTTCCAATTATGTGGTCAATTTTAGAATATGTGCTATGTGGTGTTGAGAAGAATGTATTTTCTGTTGATTTGTGGTGGACAGTTCTGTAGATGTCTATTAGGTTGGCTTGGTCCAGAACTGAGTTCAAGTCCTGAATATCCTTGTAAATTTTCTGTTTTGTTGATCTGACTAATGTTGATAGTGGGGTGTTAAAGTTTCCCACTATTATTGTGTGGGAGTCTAAATCTCTTTTTAGGTTACTAAAAACTTGCATTATGAATCTGTGCACTCCTGTGTTGGGTGCATATATATTTAGGATAGTTAGCTCTTCTTGTTGCATTGATCCCTTTACCATTTTGTAATGCCCTTCTTTGTCTTTTTTTATCTTTCTTGGTTTGAAGTGTGTTTTATCGGAGACTAGCATTGCAACTGCTGCTTATTTTTATTTATTTATTTATTTATTTATTTATTTATTTTGTTTTCCATTTGCTTGGTAAATCTTCCTCTATCCCTTTATTTTGAGCCTATGTGTGTTTTTGTACATTTTTGTACATAAGATAGGTCTTTTGAATACAGCATACAGATGGGTCTTTACTTTTTACCCAATTTGTCATTCTGTGTATTTTAATTGGGGCATTTAGCCCATTTTTTAGCCCATTTGTATTTAAGATTAATATTGCCTTGTATAAATTTGATCCTGTCATTATGATGATAGCTGGTTATTTTTCCCATTAGTTGATGCAAGTTCTTCATAGTGTCAATGGTCTTTACAATTTGGTATGCTTTTGCAGTGGCTGCTACCTGTTTTCCCTTTCCATATTTAGTGCTTCCTCCAGGAGTTCTTGTAAGGCAGGCCTGGTGGTGACAAAATCTCTCAGCATTTGCTTGTCTGTAAAGGTTTTATTTTTCCTTCTCTTATGAAACTTAATTTGGCTGGATATGAAATTCTAGGTTGAAAATTCTTTTTTTAAAGAATGTTGAATATTGGCCCCTACTCTCTCCTGGCTTATAGGATTCCCACAGAGAGATCTAGTGTTAGCCTGATGGACTGCCCTTTGTGGGTAATATTACCTTTCTCTCTGGCTGCCCTTAACATTGTTTCCTTCATTTCAACGTTGGTGAATCTGAAGATTATGTGTCTTGGGGTTGCTCTTCTTGAAGAGTATCTTTGTGGAGTTGTCTGTATTTCTTGAATTTGAATGTTGGCCTGTCTTGCCAGGTTGGGGAATTTCTCCTGAATAATATCCTGAAGGCTGTTTTCCAGCTGGGTTCATTCTCCACATCACTTTCAGGTTCACCAATCAAGTGTAGGTTTGTTCTTTTCACATAGTCCCATATTTCTCAGAGGCTTTGTTTGTTTCTTTTCATTTTTTTTTTCTAATCTTTTCTTCTCACTTTATTTCATTAATTTGGTCTTCAATCTCTGATATCCTTTCTTCCTATTGATCAATTTGACTATTTATACTTGTTCATGCTTCACGAACTTCTTGTGCTATGTTTTTAGCTCAATTGGGTCATTTATGTTCTCCTCTAAACTGGTTATTGTAGTTAGCAATTCTTCTAACCTTTTTTCAAGATTCTTAGCTTCCTTGCTTTGGGTTAGAACATGCTCCTTTAGCTCAGAGGAGTTTCTTATTACCCACCTTCTGAAGCCTACTTCTGTCAGTTTGTCAAACTCGTTCTATATCCAGTTTTGTTCCCTTACTGGTGAAGAGTTGTGATCCTTTGGAGGAAAAGAGGCTTTCTGTTTTTTGGAATTTTCAAACTTTTTATGCTGGTTTTTCCTCAGCTTCGTGGATTTATCTACCTTTTGGCTTTGATGTTGGTGACTTTCAGACGGGGTTTGTGTGTGGATGTCATTTTTGTTGATTTGATGCTATTCCTTTCTGTTTGCTAGTTTTCCTTCTCACAGTCAGGCCCCTCTGACGCAGGTCTGCTGAAGTTTGCTAGAGGTCCATTTCAGACCCTGTTTACTCGGGTATCACCAGCAGAGGCTGCAGAACAGCAAAGATTGCATCCTGTTCCTTCCTCTGGAAGCTTCATCCCAGAGGGGAACCCACCAGATGCCAGCCGGAGCTCCCCTTTCTGAGGTGTCTGTTGACTCCTGCTGGGAGGTATCTTCCAGTCAGGAGGCACAGGGGTCAGGAATCCACTTGAGGAGACAATCTATCCCTTAGCAGAGCTTGAACACTGTGCTGGGAGAGCCACTGCTCTCTTCAGATCTGACAGGTAGGAACATTTAAGTCTGCTGAAATTGCGGCCACAGCCACCCCTTCCCCCAGGTGCTCTGTTCCAGCGAGATGGGAGTTTGATCTATAAGCCCCTGACTGGGGTTGCTGCCTTTCTTTCAGAGATGTCCTGCCCAGAGAAGAGAAATCTAGAGAGGCAGTCTGGCTACAGTGGCTTTGCGGCACTGCGGTGGGCTCTGCCCAGTTTGAACTTCTTGGCAGCTTTGTTTACACTGTGAGGAGAAAACCATCTGCTTAAGCCACAGTAATGGTGGATGCCCCTCCCCCTAATAAGCTCGACCATCCCAGGCCGACTTCAGATTACTGTGCTGGCAGTGAGAATTTCAAGCTGGTGAATTTCAGCTTGCTGAACTCCGTGGGGGTGAGATCCACTGAGCAACACTGCTTGGCTCCCTCGCTTCAGTCCCCTTTCCAGGGGAGTGAATGTTTCTGTCTTGCTGGCATTTCAGGCACCACTAGGGTATGAAAGAAAATCCTGGCAGCTATCTCAGTGTCTGCCCAAACAGCCACCCAGTTTTGTATTTGAAACCCAGGGCCCTGATGGTGTAGGCACCTGAGGGAATCTCCTGGTCTGCCAGTTGCAAAGACCATGGGAAAAACATAGCATCTGGGCTGGAATGCCCTGTGCCTCTTGGCATGGTCCCTCATGGCTTCCCTTGGCTAGAAGATGCAGTTCCTTGACCCCTTGGGCCTGTCAGTCAATGTTTTGCTTATGATGTATAAATTCAAGCAATCTTGATAGAAATCCAAGCAGTCATTTTAGTAGAAATTGACAGGTGTATTTTAAAATGTATATTGAAATGGAAATTGCCTCTTATAATGAAAACAACTTTTAAATAAAAGTCCTTTATTTCAAAATTTTGTTACTGTACATTAACACAAAAATGCATCACTGGCATAAAGTCAGGCAAAGAGATAAACAAAATAGGCTCATGAATATGTGGTCTATTGTTTTCGACAAATGTTAGCGTAATTCTGTAGGAAAAGAACAACCATTTCAAGAAATGATGCAGAAAAATATCGTGCATATGCAAAATAAATTAATAAATTCCTCACAAAATTTATAAAATTAGCTCAAAAACATAGTTCTAAAGGAAACAGAAAAATAATGTTAAACTTCTAGAAAAGAACATAGGAAAATATATTTACAGACTTTCATTAGAAGACATTTATTGTAAATAAGGACATAAAACGACAATGTCATTAGTTATTAAAGAAATGCAAATTAAGAAAAATCAAATGTCACTACAAACATATGTGCAGGTCTAAAAATAAAGAGACTTGCTACACCAAATGTTGGCAGTGGAACAAGTGGAACTCTCATATCCTTGACAGAATACAAAATGGCAATGCAACTTTGGAGAAATTTGGCAGCTTTGTTAAAAGTAAATGTACACCTACCGTTTTGATACAGTTATTCTACTAATAGCTATTTCCCCAAAATATATGAAAGCATATATCCACACAAAGATTGTGCACGAAAAGTTTACTTGGTAGTATTTGTAATAGCCACATCCTGAAAACAAACCGGGTGTTCATTAATGAATTTTTAAAGTGTTATATCCATATAATGTAATGCTACTTACCAACTAAAAGGAATAACCTTTTGATAGATGTGACCTGAAGGAATCTCAAAATTTTAACGCTCATTGAAAGAAGCCAGAACAATAATAACAAAAAAGAAAACATACTGCAGAATACCGTTTGTATAAAGTTCAGAATGTGCAACTATTCCAGAATGATAGAAAGCAGATTAGTGGTTGTCTGGGAATGGGCAGATGAAGGAGGAAGTTGAAAGGAGGAAGGAGGAAGTTGGAGGCGATGTGTTATGTTAGTTATCTTAATAATGGTGATGATGGCTTTGGGGCTGCATACCTATATCAAAATATATTAAATTGTATACTCTAAACATCTGCAGTTTATTGCATGTCAACTATACCTCAATAAATCTGTTTTATAAAATGAATAGTGAAAATATTGTTTCTTAGTCCCAGTGCTACATTTCTATGCTCAATGGCTAATTGAATTGTGTAGTGCAGTTATAAAACATATCCTTCAACCCAAAAAGTTTTATTGGAAAGTGTAACTTTAGATATCATTGCTATAGAGAACCCTCCATCATAATCTTGCATTCATGTCTATGATGAACGTTTTCATTTTTTCCTGCTTATTTTGTCTAGTTTCCTTGGCCATGAATTGATCTGACTATACTAAACCTCTCATATATCAACTCAATGACACATTCTCCTGAATACTCCCTTTTTACTCTTCTTTCCCCTCTTCTGTATTGAATTCCATGTTCCATCATCATAATTAGCAAATTGCAAGAATCTTCAATTATCTTGTTGTTCTTTTATGTTATTAGCCCAGGAAATCATTGACACTTGTTAAATCCATTTCTTTTCCCAAATATACATCTGAGAATCACAAAGAGTTTGGAAACACACACACACACACACACACACACACACACACACACATACACAGACACACACACAGGCATACATAAACACAAACACACATACAAACGTAATAGTTGTTTTCATTTTAAATTCATGAACACTTAAATTACTGGATCTTTAGGGCTACTCTACAATTCTACTACTTTTTCTGTGTCAGTTCAAGCTCCCACACTCGTAAGCTATTATTTTATCTCTTCTTCTCCTAAACTTTCCAATACTTTCTTTTTCCTTTTCACTCTCAGCTGAGTACTTGACTTCCTACTTCACTGAAACTATGAAAAAAAATCAAATAAAACAATATATAAATATTTCTATCATAAAATCTACCATTCTACACTTTATATTCTCTCTTCTTTTACCTTAGCAGAAACATCTGTCTGCTTATCTAGGACAACCATCCTCTTTCCATTTGAAAAATAATCTACTCCCATTGTGTACACTCAAGGATATTACTTCTGGAGTTTCCCAGAGACTTTCAAGTTATTTTTCAAAATAATTTTTGCCTCATATGTTTATCTTATAAATTAGCCATAGGGTAAGATGCAGCTCTATTGAAGTTGTATGCATTTTATTTGTAAGGCTGGCTTTCTCCTCAAATAGTAAATTATCATTTTATTCATATATTTTATCAAAAACTAAAACCAAATACAAAAGTAATTTACCAAACAGCTTTATGTTTTTTTTTTTTTTCTTTTTTTGAAATTTTCTTTAGAGACAAGGTCTTGCTGTCTCATCCAGACTAGAGTGCAGTGGCATAATCATGACTCACTTCAGCCTTGACCTCCCAGCTCAAGCAGTCCTCCCACCTCAGCCTCCCAAGTAGTAGAAACCACAGGCAGGCCCTATCACAACTGACAGATATTTTTATGTTACTTTTGTAGAGAACGGGTCTCTATAGGCTGCCCAGGCTGGCCTCGAACTCATGGGATCAACTGATTCTCCCACCTAGGACTCCCAAAGTGCTGTAGTTACAGTAGTGAGCCACTGCACTCAGCCACAACATTTAGATTTTGTTTTTTAATTGTGATAAAGACATCTGACCTATATATTTTTGAAAACCACATGGACATCTTTTTATAAATTTCACTTTACGATCTATGAAGAGTAGATATTCCATGAGGTTTTGGAGTTGATTTTCTGCTACAAATTAAAATTAAAAACAAAATATATTTTTTCACTTAACCCTAAGAAACACCAATAATAAATATATTTTAGATTTTTTTCTGTTTGCTTTAATTCAATAAAATACAGTAGCTCTCCTTTGTTTAATTCTTCTAATTTAAACTTTTTCATCTATTTCATTTCAAAATTAGCTTTGTTTTCCAACTTAAGCTCTTTCCAAATTACGACTCTGTTGTACTGATACTTTTATTATATAATTTAAGTTATATTATAGACCTTCTGGTTCCAGACATAATGCAGTAGTACATAACACCTTATTCTTCCCACTAAATATGATGTATTTAAAAAAATAATATTTTAAAAATTTTATTATGAAATGATTCTGAAAGGTGGAGAGAAGAACTTGCTAGAATCCTTGGGGACAACCTAGCTGTTTGCCTGGAGGTGGTTTTCTTTTGTTGCTTTTTTCTCCTATATGCCGTAGCCTGAGTGTTACAGCAACTCTGAACTGCAAACAGGTATAGACTTTCTAAAAATAAAATTGAAATTTTAAGAAAATCTTGATCACTCTATTCAAATACCAGTAAAAGGATACTTTCTAAGGCTAGAATTATTTGATTCTACCTCCTCTCTCTAGGCAAATGCCACAGAAGCATGTATGTACCTATCCATTCTCGTAAGTGCTGAGAAAAGTGGGGAAAAGTGTGCTGTGTGCAATCACCACCTTGTACTGAGAAAATGAAAGAACAAGAAGCACTGCTCCATTCTCTGAGAGACACAGCCATGGAAGACACCCTGAAGTCAAGTATCCCCGCCCGTTACTAACCACCAGGGCTGTGACTACAGAGATGATGGGGTGGAGCTCTGCAGACCATGGCTCACCTGCACTACGCAAAACACAGCAAAGAGGTGGCAACTCCCTGGGCAGGACTACAGTAATGAGAAAATTATAAAGAGAGAGCTGGAGAAAATGATTCTTGAAACCCTTGTATAAAGTCCTGGGCAGACTCTTCTGTGGTCTCAGTGTGAAATCATGTAGAATAAACACAGCAAATTTTTGGGGAACTGAACAACATTGTGGAATGCCACCCACGTTTCAGATTGGCCTTGAATGGCACATTCAGAGCAGACCAGAAAAGTACTGTAAAGACTGAAAACTAAATGAACATTCTAGCTACAGTGTTAACTTGGGTCAAGATGTGCAGTCTGAAATTAAATGAATTGCCTGCTAATATAACCAGGTGAAAAGTACACGGAACTCTACAATTACTGCAACTACTATGGGAGCCTAAAATTATTTCAAATAAAAGGTGTACAAATTAAACTGAACGGTATGTAGAATTTTGTAATAAATGTCAGGAATGATTGATTATTAATGACTATGATGAGCTGAGCTTGACACTGAAGTTAATATTTAACGTTATTGGTAAACGTTGACGCTAATATCTGAGCTAAGGGATGCAGTCACAGGTCCACTTCCAGAGACATGAAAATTTGATTTGGTTTTGAAATGGTGATACTATCTGCATGAGAAAATCTGTTGTTTTGAACTTTAAAGTTGCCAGTATTCTTCCTCCACCTTTGGATAACATATTTGGGATATTGCACCTTCCCTGTTTTGGACAGTTCTGGTGAAACTTTGCGTTGCCTTGCTCTGCCTTCCAAAACAACTAATGACTCACTCTTGTTTGAGAATTTGCTTCTCATGTTGGCGAGGCTAGAAGAAAAAAACAGGTGACACTGACCCACTGTAATGCAGAAATGCTTACAATATTATCCATTAAGTCTTGCTACCAACTACCTAAAATTGCTTTGATTTCTGTACTTTCCAAAGTCTATTTCTTCTGATTTTGCTCCAATCCTTTTTATTCTTCTTATATTTTTGTCAGATTCAGTTTCTTTTGCTTATTGACAAACACCAGCACTGTTATAATTGTCAGTTGTATATTTTGGTGGCAATACTCAAAACGCAGATGGAAACAGGTCAGGACCTAAAGAAAGCACTTTGACTTTGTGTGGAAATACAGATTTGAGAATCATGTCAAGGGAGTGAGTGAGATTTCTGATAAAAGATAAAGGGTATAAAATAAAATTTTGGAAAATGCCCAAGATATGAGTGCTTGATAAATCATTTAAGTCAAGCAACTTAATGCATAACCAAAGCATTTAATGTTCTATGTGTCAGCAGCAGAATTAACCTTAGATTTTATTCAGACTGAATAGTCCTCTAGAATTACAGATTTTCTTTAACTTACTGTGACTAAACAGATATATACAAACCCAAACTAAAAGCAGGTGAAAGAAAAGCCTGATCCTGAACATACATGCCGTCTAGTTCTCCAAACTTTAGCAACTGCATGCACATGTTCTTTATTTTGTTCCTTATTTATTTATTTATTTTTCAAAAGTGGCTTATGCTGTATGTAGACATGCAATATGCTTTCTTGGTAGTCTCCATTTGAATATTCTTCTATTTTTATGCCATATTAAAACAAAATAAACATAATAACTGCCCAACAGAAATCAAAATATCTCAGAAAAGGTCATTAGAGAAATAAATAATATTCTCAATATGTAAGTTAATTTTAAATTGCAATTTGTAGTGTCAATCTCTTCGCCAATTATACTGTTCTGTTTCTCTTCTTCAAAGTTTTGCCTTGCACTCACAAAGCTTCAACAAATCTAAGTCAATCTAGACAAAATATGATATCAATCTCTATTTTGAAAATGCAATTTAAATCCCATTATTTTTGTTGCAGACTACTAAAATGCCATGATGTTAAGAATCTTAGTAATTATTTAAGATTGCCATATTGTATTTTAGGAACATTCTGTAAAATATAGTCTAAATCAAATAGATCTATTGATTTTTTGTAGTTCTCATTAGTTATTACAAGATTTCGACTTTGAGCCATTTTCATTTTTTTATGCCCCAGTACATTAAAAAATATTTCTTCTCTAATTTGTTCTCACTTATCCTTGACATGGTTTCACATATTGCGATTATGATTTGCCATCAGTGACAGGTACCTTAACCACTTTCAATTATATTTAATATAACACTATTCTATAATGTGAAGTTCTTCAAATGTTTAATATGGCATCATTCAGGTAAGTTAAATACCCTAAAGTAACTTTAATTATTTGATTTAAACCTACAGAACAAAGACAGATGAAGTTTAGAGTAAGAATTGTAGCTCTGCTATTTACTCATGTCTTTAAATAAGACAGGGGAAAATGGATTTGAGAGAAAGGGAGGATGAGAATATGAGAATAGAGGAAGAAGAAAATATAAAGGTATCAGCACAAGGACATCATGCGCCATAAAAAGCAGAGAGCTTGCCCATATTTTCTATTTTAATTATGAATTACTTTGGAATTACTTTGATTTTATTATTTTAAGACAGTGTCTTAATGAATATGAATATTTAGCATTTATATAGCCTTTCTATCTTCCAAGCACTTAGCTAATTAATCTTTAAAACACCCTTGTGAGAAGGGTAAGTATTATTATACCTATTTGACACATAAAGGAACAGATTCACACAGAGAGGTTAAGTGCTACAGATTCTATTTAGCAAGCAATAAAATGGCAATATGAAGATGAGAAATCCCAAATACAATGAGATCACACTTCCATTACTTAACACGTATCTTTCAGTTTTTCATATCAAGTCAACATCTACTTATCTCATACTGATATAGCAAGAATGATACTGGTGATAGGCAATGATAAGCTATTCTTGCTTGGGGTACTGAATAAAAGAAAATGGCTTATTAGTAACAGTGGAGTCATTTAGATATTCTGAAAAACTCCAAAGTCAGTACTTTTTTATCCTTCCCTCTTACTCATACCAATTGAAGGGAATTCAGCACCATATTTTGAAAACTAAAGTCTCTGACTTGGGTTTTTGTTCCCATCCCTCCAGATATAATACACAATCTTGCCTGCCAAGGGCACTCCTGTATCTTTATTTTCTTGGTTTCACTATTTGTTCTCCAAATCGATGGTGTTTGTATCTGTTCAGGTGACAGAACTTCTAAAGGTCATAATGTATTTACAAATAACTACAACGTATTGATTAGCATTTTAATTTCATTCTTCAAATCTGAAACTGTATTATGTTTCAAAAACCTCAATTCTTTATGTAGGCAACTAAAAATGAAAAGAAGCCTTTAAAATAAAGACTATATCAATTAATCATGACCATTTACTTTTGGGTTTCCTTGGAACTCATTTTCTTGTAGTAAAATGCCAGCACTTGCTTGCAGACAAATTATGACATTTATCAATTGTTTTAAAAACATTTAAGAAAAACATTGAAATTGTCATAATGATTGAAACTATGACTTGCTTGGTGATACAATTTTGCTTCTAATCCTATTATAAATTTTAAGTGTATAGGAGTACACTCCCTCTCATAGAATATATGTTCCACTGGATGAAAACTTTATTAAGAAGTTTTCCACTAAGTAGAAAACAGAAACAAACATGCAGATACAATTCTCCTAAGCATATTTTTTTTCGTCGTTTAACTTTATTCCGTCTTTCTTTCCATCTCTCTTTCATCACACTCTGGTAACTTGAGATATAAAACATTTTTGCTTATACTATTTATTTTCTTCTTCTCAGTTTCTTGCAATCTATTTTTGACTTTGTCTACTGAAAAATACCTCTCAGAGTAGCAATGATAACTTCATCACAGATTCAATCTTCTCATTATTCTCAAATTCCTTGCAGCATTCGCTGTTGCCTGATACAAAATTTTTTAAACTTTTCTTTCATTTCACGTGACTATCAGTCACCAAGTTCTTCTCTTCCTGTTTCCATACTGGATAAATATCTTTTAGAACTCAAGACTTCAGTTCTGTTTCAAGTATCAGATTATATTGATTGAACTCTGAAATTGTCTTCTTAACTGACCTAGCCTCCAGTTTGCCTTCACAGTGTCTTAAAACTCACCCTCTCCCACATCTGAAGACTGTATAACTTAGTGGTTAAGACTTCAAACTGTGGTCATATTCCCAGGTTTGAATCCTGTTGCCTCATATGCTAGGTTTTAAAATATGAGCCAATTATTTAAAGTCTCCTTCCTTTGATTTCCTCAACTGAAACATTGGTGCATGTGAAAATCTTTAGAAAACCTATAGCAGTCATATTCAGAACTAAATGGATAATTACTTGTATTGTTTTGACAAGCCAATCTTTCTGAAACATAGGCCTAAACATGCGCATTTTATTCATTCGAAGTTTTCAAATACCATTGTTTCTTTTAGTCGTTTGGTTGGTTGTGATGTGTTTTCATTTAGTATTTTAGGTCCTTCTTTCTTAGTTCATTATTTTATCACTTACCACAACTTCAAATAGAAATATTGTCACTTACTCAATATAGTTCTAACTTTCCTATCCCTGTGTATATTTTTCTTGATTTTACTTTTGCCTTTTGGCCCTTTTTTCAATTTCTGTATCTCAACAAACCTTCACTGTTTTCCAGAATGCAGAAAAGAATGTTATATTCTCTATGAAGTTTACCCTGGACCAAGGCAAAATGTATTTCTCCACTGACTATATTTCCTTATAATTTTTTTGTCACTCCTGCTATGTCACTCCTTCCAATTAAAAGTTAGGTCTTTGAGGACATATACATTGTTTACTGAACTTATATTCTCTATATTATTTTCTAATCAATACCAGGCATATAGTAGGCACTATATTTTTGTTATATTAATTGAAATTGTATACTTCATTCTACCATAGAGTCATAAACAACTCAACATTAACTCATTAATGGATATTTTCAGCCTAGAATTCAGATATTAATGGTTACAACAAAAAGAGAGAAAAAAAACAAAAAACAGAAAAGGTAATATGTTCTATTGTATTTCTCTGTTTCTCCAAATGTTTAATCCTTTGAATCACATTATAAATGACAGTATATTTTGGTAGTTTTTGCTGGGCACATAAAAATACCATAATTATAGCTTATTTTTCTACTATTAAATTGAGAAAATGAAAATAACATTTGGTTCTATGTAAAGTTATCTGTTTATGAATAAAAATGTCTGAGGAACACATAAATATTGTTCCCAAAGCCAATCAAATGATTTTATCATTTAAAAAAATTCTACATTAGCTTTTCTCTCAAGTGTGAATTAGTTCTGGATCATAGAGAGGTAAAAAAATGGATAGTCCCATTTCGTAAGACCTGATTAAATTCCCAAGGAAGCAAATTCAGTTGAGTCAATTTTCTTCAAAGTTAAGGTTATTTGTAAGAATAATTTTTTCTGATATATTTTACATTTTTAATTTTAAATGTAAATTATATTTAAGCAAGTAATACATGTACACTGAATAATTATGTAAAATATATAATAATAGATATATATTTCTCTGAGCATTGTTAAAAATCACTCAGTATCCACCAACACATTTAACCACCATAATCATATTATTATTTATACTCTTTGATAGTTTACACAATTATAATTTTACATACCACGTCAATGTATTTTATATCCCTGCATCAATATATTCTGTGACATTTTTTATCCTGAAAGTGCAGTATAGATATAACTTGAGAATCAAATTTCTATAAGTATACTAGATTAAATATCTTAATCAACCTTTAGCTATTACAATTATTTATCAATGTATATCACATCTAAATAGTTTTTGTGGCTTAAAACATATAAATATAAAAGATTAAAATAGCAACATTTTGATTGAGGAGGTTTTAGAACAGATTAAGGAAAATTAGGTCAGGGAAAAGAGTTTAAGTGTAAAGTTAGGAATAAATTCAATGTACAAAGTATATGCCAATGGCTCTTGGACAACTTGCTAGAGACGGGTTATAGGTTTGACTCCTGAATTCTTAACAGTAGAGGAAAATACTATTAGATAGAAGCCTCATAGTATTTATAAGATTTTAGTCAGGGTGCAGTGGCTCACACCTGTAATCCCAGCACTTTGAGAGGCTGAGGAGGGCAGATCACCTGAGCTCAGGAGTTCGAGATCAGCCTGGCCAACATGGTGAAACCCTGTCTCTACTAACAATACAAAAATTAGCTTGGCAGGGTGGTGCATGCCTGTAACCCCAGCTACTCAGGAGGCTGAGGCAAGACAATCGCGTGAACCCAGGAGGCAGAGGTTGCAGTGAGCCGAGATGGTGCCACTGCACTCCAGCCTGGGTGACAAAGCAAGACTCCCTCTAAAAAAAAAAAAAAAAGAAAAAAAAAAAGAATTTTAAAAAGCATATAGAAAAAAGTACAGGAGAATAATTTCATAATCTTGAATAGGAGGAGATATATTAAACAGTCCCCAAAAATCATTTAAAAATTCAAAAGCTTAACATGATCAAATTTTTAAAAATTCTGATTATCTAAGATATTAATACAAATATGAATAGGCAAACAATAAACTAGGGGTAATACTTGTAGCACACATATCTGATGAATAAATTGTTTCTAAAATATATGATGAACTCTTACAAATCAATGATAAAAATACATAGAACCAGCCAGGCACGGTGGCTCATGCCTGTAATCCTAGAACTTTGGGAAGCCAAGGAGGGTAGATCGCTTGAAGTCAGGAGTTGGAGACCAGACTGTCCAACATGATGAAACCCCATCTGTACTAAAAATAGAAAAATTAGCTGGGTGTGGTGGCGTACACCTGTAATCCCAGCTACTGGGGAGGCTGAGACAGGAGAACTGCTGGATCCCGGGAGGCAGAGGGTGCAGTGAGCCAAGATCGCAATCACTCCATTGCACTCCAACCTGAGTGACAGAGTGTCTGAGTGACACCATTTCTCAAAAAAGAAAAAAAAAAGAACTTACTTAAAATGGGCAAAACAGGAAAATAAATCAATGGGTAGTAAACACATTAAAAGTTGCCCCAAATTAGTGCGAGAAAATATAAATTAAATCCTCAGTGAGACACTAATTTTATGTTCACTAGGATGGTTAAAAAGCTAAAGTACCCAACTCAAAAGGCTTTTCCATAACTTAAGGGGTTAATGAGTAAAGTACACAGGAACATCTCTCAGTCGTAGAAAATAGCCATAGAATAAAAATTGTTCTGATTCTACCTAACAAATCTTAAAAGCAAAATCAGAAATATCAAACTATTTCTAAGTAACTTAACATTTTCCTAGAAAGCTCAAGAATAATTATAGGAATACAAAATAAACAGCACCCAATTGTAAATTCACAATGATAAGTATTCAATAAAACATTAACAACCTTGGAAGTCAGCAGAAGAACAATTCAGGATCTAGCATTATTTATGGCAGTGGTGAGGGGCCGGTGGGGACAAGCAGCACTTTTACAACTTCCTCAATGGCTTACAAAATTCATCCGTTTTGAATAGATATTCTCAACCTTCTCAGATTTTAGTAAATTATGTTTCTTCAAGTTTGTAAATATGTTGCCATGGAGTTGTGAAAAGTGGCAGAGTTATTTAACGATTTATTTTAAAAAGTGTTTTCTCTCTGAATTAGGCACAACTCCTTTGGCTCACCTAGATCCAAGAACCTTGAAAATTTGCTTGGTTCTACTGGTAGAGCGGTTTACTTCACTGCCATTCACAACCCACTAGTGCAGAATTTCATAACTGTGCCTCTAACTTCCCAACACCCACCTCGGGGTTTCCCAGTTGCTGAGTCCTGAAACACCAAGGGCTTGCTCTGTGTCTATAAATGGGCCCTGCCACTTGCTCTCCAGTAAATTTTCCTGAGTTGAAGTAGTAAAAAGGACTCACAGAAGAAGCTCTCAGAATATCCAGCAAACAGCTATTCATTCCAAGTGATAGGCATCTCCTTAACAAATTTTCTCATTTTTACTCCTTTCTTTTATGCTGTACTTTTCATCATTTCTTATTCTCTGGAATTATACTTCCAGTTCAAATGTGACATAAGTTTTCACTTCAGATTGGCTTCATTGGGATTCCAGGCCAGGATGTTCTCTTGCAGTCGTTTTGTTTATGTTGTTTCTTTTTCTTTCATATGGTATTTATTCCTCTTTATCTTTAATTGTATTCTTAAAGCCTTTAATCTTGTGCTAATCTTTTACCAAAACCAGATCTTAAATTATTAATTTTATTGTATTTTAGTTTGCTAATTCAACTGCTTCTTTCCTAATGTTGTACTGGGTTCATTTTGTTTTTATTTATAACTCTTTGAACAGCAAACATCGTTTATATTTATTTTTTGATATTGAAACAAGTATGTAATGCTGTGAATTGATTTTGACCCTGCTTTAGTTACATCACATAGGTTTTGATATAAAATTTTAAATTAACATAGTTTTCAAAAAATTTTATGCATTTCTTCTATAAGCCACAATTATTTCTGAAATTGTTAATTATTATTTTAAATCAATTATTGTTATTAATGCCTTGGTTTTAGATGGTAAAGCCTCTCTTTTCTGATTATATTGTTTTTTTAAGTTCTTTTACTGTGATCAGAGAAGTTTATTTGTAAAAATTATTATAATTATTTCATTGGAATTTATCAAGGTTTTACTGAGACTTAATGTGTGATCACTTTTCCCCTAGAGTAGATTTCTTTTCTTTTTTTTTATGATAGAGAATTTGTTATACATTCCTTAGGTCTATCTAATTAATGACTTTTTATATCATTTCTGTTTTCTTTAAAATATATTGAGATTTAAGTGTCCTGTAATTACTGTATTTCTATTTCTCTTTGGAAGTTCTGATTTATGAAAACTTCTGCCAATATATTTGGTGCTTTTGTAATTATGGTATCATACTTATTATATTGCCTTTGAGAAATATAAGTTTCAGCATTATAAAAGTTCATGAATTGCCTCATTCAATGGTATTAGACCTAAATCCTCTCTCGCAGTTTCTAGTTTTGTCTGTTTACACTTGCTCATATAACTTTTCTAACTTTTCATTTTTCAATTGTTCTAATTTACTAGATTTTGGATGTACCTTTTGTATGGAGGAGAACATTGGTATTGTCCACGTAACACATTCTAAAACTCCTTTTTTAAATGGGTGAATTAGAGTAATTTGTATTTTTTAAAGTTGAATACATTTGGACTTTTTATTAATTTTATATAACTGCTTTAAGATTTGCCACGAACTCACTGGATTAAAATGACACAATCTTTTCACATTTTGGAAATCAGAAATTCAAAATCAGTGTCAGTGAGCTAAAATCAAGGTTTTGGCATATTTAAAAATTTCTTGAATGGACTATGTCTTTGTTATTTTGAAACTGCAGTTCCTACAGTATTCAAACATGTTTGCATTTGGCTTTAGTGCTTATGTTAGTAACTAAACTTATATAATTATCTTATCCTGTGTCTTAATATCACACCTATTATATTCCTGTTCTAAATTTTCTTTTTCCTCTTCTCCGCCACTTCATTTTAGCCAATAAGATTAAGCTTCTTAATGTTTACCTTATTCTATTTTATGTACTTATATTTCACTACTTACTTATTAGTTTTAATACTAGCTTATTGTTCTACAGCAAATATTGAGCTGATTGGGTTTCCTAACTTCTCTTTTCATTTTACTGTGATTGTTTCATTTCTCCATTGTAAGGTTAGTCTCACCTTTGCTTGTTGTCTCAGATCTGCAATTAAAAACTTTTCACTGCTAGTCCTTTGCTTAAGTTTTCTGAATAATATATTTATAAGCTGTGGCTTAGCCTATATTAGTTTCCTCAAGAACAATACTTATAACAATATTTTATGTGCTTGTATGTGTTTAGAACTACTTGTTATCTTTAGAGTTGAAAGATACAGGGATATAAAAATCCGTGGCTCACTCTTCATGTTTTCATGTAGATTTTGCTTTTTTCCCAGTTATTTGGTATTATCCAATATTTAATTTTTGATCTACTTTTACTTCAGGAAAGTTTTCCTTGGATCATCATTTAAAGCAGGAGTCAGAAAACTATGACCCATAAGCAAATCCAGCCTATTGTAAAGTGAATTTTTCTGGTAAAGTTTCACTGGAACCCAACCACACCATCTTGTATATGTATTGTGCATGGCCATTTTCACACTACTGTGGCAGAATTCGGTAGTCATGAAAGGTATATTTGAGTTCTACCAGAAAATATTTGCTGACCTCTTATTTGAAGTACAGTAGTCCCTCCATATTCATGGCAGATGGGTTCCAGGACCTCCCACAGTTAACAAAATTCAGAATGGGAAAGTCCCTGATATTATATGCCATGAAATTTGCATGTAACCAGTACATATCCTCGTATACACTTAAAATCATCTCTAGATTACTTATAGTACTTAATACAATGTAAGTGATATACAAACAGTTGTCCTGTTGCATCTTTTATTTGTGTTATTTTTATTATTGTTTTATTCTTTTTTTCAAATATTTCAATCTATGGTTGGTTGAATCACAGATGCAGAAAACATGGATAAGGAGGGCCAACTATATTTGTTCTGTTTCATGGTTTTGGAATACGGGGTAGATTGGCCTTTGGGCCCAAATATTTATGCCTTGTTATACATGTGGCTGTGTAACATTAAAGTCTCTCCTATTAAGGTGAACTATATTTAAAATATATGTGGAATATATTAAAAACATCTTATAACCAGGTTAGCAATGTGATCGAATTAGCTTATTCTGTCCAGGTTTATCTTGATAAAATATAGGACTTTTATCATCTCCTACACGTTATAATACTAAAAGAAATTTAGCCATATATTCCGACATGCTTAAACAAATGCTGTCAATCATTTAGTGTTCATGAAGTGCTGCCTCCTAGCAGTGTCATATACAAACTAGCAATGACTTTCAAACTTCAGTGGACACCAGATTCAACTGAGGGAGATGATTTAAAAGGCATTGGTTGGACCCTAATCCTGAAGATTCTAACATAGAGACAAACTTCTTCAGAAATCTTCCCAAATACACATTTTTAGCAAGTACCACAGGTAATTCTGCCTCAGGTGGTTTCAGATATAAAATTTTCTGTAATGCTGAGTTAAAATAAAATGTCATTAAAATTTATATACTATTATTCAAATTAAGAAAAAGGTTTAGTTTCTTTAGTGCATAAATATGTTAGATGATTTTTGAATAGTTTGTAATAATTCAGATTAGTGAGACATTTAAATAGATTAACTGAGCAGTAGTTACATAGTCTATTTAGAAATCAGACTTATAACTGTTTAAATAATAGATTTGGATAATTCTCTGAATACACATAATAATACACACACACAAAAAACAGACAAAAATAACTGAATCCAGTAAATGGATACCTCAGTTTCCTCTTTAGGGTCATTTGTTTTGCTTAATGTCAGGAATTCATTTGCCCTGATTTTGTAATGGTATACTGGCAATATAATTTGGACATAATTTGGATATGTGTCTTTGTCCAAATCACATGTTGAATTGTAATCTCCAACAGAATTGTATTCTCCCCACTGGAAATAAACCCAGTGGGAGGTGACTGGGTCAAGGGGGTGAATTTCTCATGAATGGTTTAGGACCATCCCCTTAGTGCTGTCCTTGCATTAGTGAGCGACTTTTTGTGAGATCTGGTTGTTTAAAAGTGTGGCAACTCATTCTCTCTCTCTCTCTCACTCTTGCTTTCACCATATAATGCCTGCTACCCCTTAGCCTTCCACCATGATTGTAATATTTAGCCTCCCCCGAAGTCAAGCAGATGTCAGCACCGTATTTCCTGTAAGGCTTGCAGAACCGTGAGCCAATTAAACCTCTTTTCTTTATAAATTACCCAGCCCCAGGTATTTCCTTATAGCAATTCAAACATGAGCTCATACACCTGGTTTAATCAAGCCAAACAGACTAGGAGAAGCTAACCGGAAGAAAATAAAATAACTTGTGTACAAGTGAGGTAAAAGCTTATAGGCCATGACTGAAAAGAAATCATTAAAAATGACCAAAAATGGTAAGTAAATAAGTGAATATTTATTGACAGTTTTTATATCAAGATAAGCTTAATTTATATTCCATAGCCCATGTTTAAAGAGAAAGGACGTCATTTAGCAAATGTATGAAAGAATCTCTTCAAAGATAATAAAACCTAAAAATAAGTGAAATATTAAAAGTATATGTTTTAGCTGGAAAATTAACATATATGGTACCTATCCTTACCAATAATTCCAGACATAGATCTAATTAGCTTTTTTCACTGAACATCTAAATATTTTGTTAAAGTTTGAAAGTCTGGCTGGAGCAATCCTAGAGAAAGCCTGCATTACATTATGATGAACCTTTTTACCTGGTAAGGCAAACCAAGTGAAAACGGCTATGTAACTAAATAAATGTACTGAGGCGCAGTGCATTTGCCTTCAGAGTCTCATGGACTTCAATCTAGTGTTCTATCCTATAACGCATCACTGTTTCAATTTTAGGATTTTCTAACTTTTAAAATAGAAACATTCTTCCCAGAAACATAGTTAGAAGTAAGAGGCAGGTAGGAGGGAGTCTGACTGGTAAGCAAAGTCAGTGGTCTTGTTTGCCTGAGTTAACATCTAACAAAAGAATAATTTGTCATAAGGTTGTGCTTTTACAAGTGTTATTTGAACATATCACCATTTAAAAATATAACCTTACAATTATTTAAAATGTGCCACCAGTGGAAAAGGTATTCATATTCTTTCTCTTTCCACTAGCCATATTTCATCAACTACAATTATACTCCTCTTTCTTACATGAAGCTGAAAATAGTCTAATTTCCTTTTAAGCTAATTCTGTCACTGAAGTCAAAACAAACAAATCAACTCTTACTTCCATGTGAAAGACTTCAGTCTTGTTTTTATGAAATCTTTTTTCCTTTTTATTTCTATGTTCTCCATCATTACTTTCTTCAATCATTCCTTATGGTACATGATTTCCAGGCACCTAAATATGCAAAGCATATTTTCTGTAGAACATTAGCTGGTTAGAATTTTAGTTGCGATTGTATGCTTGGAATTAATCGTAAATTTTGTGATATATTATGATCAGTAGCATTATTTTCCATTGGGAGTGCTTTATGCTTTATAAATACAGACTGATTTACTTTAATTATACATTTATTCTAGTTAGGTATTAACTATTTTATTTGTAGCTGTATATAATATAGATATAAATCACATATATATTATTTGCAATTTTATTTGATATATATGTATATATATTTATGTATAAAATTGTCACCTAGGATGAATTAAAAATCTGATTTCCTACAGCTGATAATCCCTAAACAGTGCTAGTTTTTCCAACCTAAATTTAGGACATTACATGTGATCCCAGTACGTTTCACCTAATTGATTTGGTGTATTTGACATTCTAGTCAGATTTTTTTTTTAATTTTAACTCTTTTATCTTTTAATTTATGTACTCTCTTCTAATTTGTTGCCCTGCATTTTTAAAAGTATGTCTTTCCATTGCATATGCCACTGGTGAAATAAGGAATATAATAAGGACAAAGGCAGATCATGAAATTAAATATGTATTTCTATTAAAGAGTTAAGTTTTAGTTTTCAGCGTACAAATAGTACACACACTGAAGGACAATTATATTTATTTAGGAAAATACTTTACAAAGCAATAGGTGAAGCAACAGAAGGATTCAAAGAGGAATAAGACACTATCAGAAGTCTAAGCTTATAGGAAAGGAGAAGAGTAAGTGACATACGAGTAACTACTATATAAGGCTCAGTAAAATAATTACCTTACGGGCAAGATTGTGAAACATTTTTGAGTTTCAAAAAGAAATGAAATGCAATATTTCTATCTGATTTTCAGTTGATACCATGAAAAGTAAAGCATAATAAATAGAAAAAAAGTCAAAGCCTAGGCAAAATATGGAGCTTACTTAAGTAACTAAACTAATTATGAATATTGTGAGGTATTAATTTACCAATTATACTCATAAAACTAAGATTTCTGGGTCTATATTCTCATGAAATTTTCATTCAAAAGTAAGACATTTTACACGAGTTGAGTATAAGAGTGAGTAAATATTTTCAAAATGTAATTGAAGAATATCTCATTGAACAATTCAGTCCAGCAAATATTTAGATGGATATAAAGGTGAAAGATGAAACCAGTTAAGAATAATCTATTTGAGAACAGAGAGTACTGAAATAGAATAAAAATAATAGAAGTGGGAAAAGTGTGCTATATTTTGTAGATATTTGAGACATTAGATAGGAATTGCTGACATGAAAGTTAATATTTATGCATGAATTACATATATCAAATTATCTTATTAGAACCTCCATTTATATGAATTAATAGTCAATGTTAATATCTTAAAGCAATTAAAGAGGTTTCAGTCTACATGTAATATAGATAAGAAAAACTGACAAATTTGTGATCATATTTCTCCAACCAGTCTTTAGCAAAGGAATAGTAAACTCTATTAATCAAACTTAGTTTAACTTTTCTTAAATAACTGACATGTAGGAAAATCTATCTCCAGTAATATATTATAACTTAAGTTTATTCATGTATACGTACTAAACAATAAGTTAATTCTAAATGTAAAAATATATGTTTAGTCCAACTATTGGATAAACATACATTGATGCAGTTATTTTTCAATAAATATTCATATCAATTTGTATCTAGCATTCTGCTGGTAATGACCACATGTCCTAGAAAAACTTGCCTTGAGAACTTTTTTTTAATATTTTAAGTAGATACTTATTAAATATCATTAACTTGAAATTATAAAATGGCTGTATTTAAAATTAAGACCATAAAGTACACAATTTGACTTTCTGTAAAGATGATTTAAGACAGTGATCTCTGAAGTCACTCTTTCTGAGTGCAAACTGTGATTCAAAAAACCTTTTGTTCAATAATTTTTAAAGGTTATTGGGAACATTCCTAATCAAGACACACACACACACACACACACACACACACACACACACGGAGAAAGAGCAAAATGTAATAACAATTGATGAATGGAGGTGAAGGCTATATAGATTTTTATTACACTAATCTCTAAACTTTTCTGTAGGTCTAAAAATTTTCCAAAGTAATTTAGAGGAAATAAAATATAAACATAATTATACACATATAATCAAGAGATGTTGTATTTCTCTAAAAATAGAAATATTTTTATCACAAATTTATCATTGGACGTCATAATACTGAAAATATGTATCTATACATCTGTTGTGCTTTCTCTATGGTTTTAATGCAATGCTTTTCAGAGGTTCTTAAATAAAAGTGCTTTGATATATTTTCACCTTCATTAGAACTATAGGTAAGTAAAGATTTCATTTCTAGTATGATTTCAACTTTAGTAATTCTAAGTTTAAACTTCAGAAATTAGTGGAGTAATTCATCTAATTGTAAATAAACTGAGAAAGACAAGCTATATAATGACTACTATAAATTACTTTTATAAGGATCACTAGGTCCTAGAAAAGCAATAATGTTGCCACCATTAAAAAAAAATTTCTTTTGTAGAGAAGTTTTATATATCTTAGGTAGTCATAATTTGTATAGTACTTTGTTAGTTAAACTTTGGTAGTCCTACTACTTGTTGCTGCCATTAGGAGAAGGCCACACACCACTTTCCTACAGTAATAAGAAAAACTAGTTAAAAAATAAAATGCTAATAAACTTCAGATGTAAAAGAAACCAAATTATATGAAAAAATATTATAAATTTTATCAACTTACTTTAAAATATATTAACTAAAATATAACGTGTGTGTAGGCATATATATTTGCATATATGTAATGTTGTTCATTGGAATGCTAATAACTAGAGTCATTAGTGATTAAAATGATGTTTCACAGAAATTTACAGATCTGTGTGAAAAATGAATAGGCAATATAACTTTCAGATTTTTGAACATATTGTGTGTGTGCGTGTGTGTGTGTATGTGTAATTATCTTTTGAATAGCTCAAGTATTTTACATGTAGTCTCCATTATACATATTTACAAATTTTTCTGACTCAAATTTGATCTTTTCCAACATATATGCAAAACAAGTAAAATTGGTTTTTCACTTTGGTTGTTTTGCTCACTTAAAACAAACAGTATAAGACTAGATTCCTTTGCCTTCACCAATCTATGTTGAGTCATTTGCTTATTTAGCTACTGTGTTTCTAATAGCTTTCAACATAGCATATAATATGTTAAAGGTAATAAAAATATAAAAGAATTATTACAAAATCAGATCTATTTGATTTTATTCATAGAAAATACGTGCAAAAAGAATGATACGCTCTTTTAACCATATAGACTTTTTTCACATTTTAAAATCTCAGATATTGAGAGTTTTGTAATCTCACAATCAGTCATTCAGCTTACACTTTGAAATTTAATAGGTCATAAAATAATGGTGTATATTATTTTCCATAGCACTTTAGATTCAACAAAATCTAGTATCTCAGAAGAGAGTGACATTGATAAAATAATATAAGTTCTGTACTAAGGTGTTTAGAAGCAGTCTAATATCAGATGGACATCGGCATTTTTTAGATAATGGCAGGGATACTAAGACAAGTAAATTAAAACCAGAAAATGTTGTATTTAGTTTATTAATGTGTGTTTTAAGATCAGATATGGCTTTCTGGCTGACAGAACCAGACCCATTTTAGTGGACTTATATATGTATTTTATATATATTTAAAAATTAAGAGGGCTAAAAAATACATGCTTTATAATTCTGTCTATATAAAATTGTAGAACAGACAAATGTAATCTATAATGATAGAAAATCATGTATATCGTTTTATACAGTTCTGTCATTATACATTAAATTTGCCTGTTCTGCAATTTTATGTAGTATATGTTGTATATGTTATGGGGGTATGTAATATGATATACTATATGTAACTATATAAAATATATACACAAATATGTTTTTATATATATATATATATTTTTAAGATAGAGAGAAAGGAATTATATTGGTGGTTTCCCATGGTGACAGTTGGAGTCAAGACTGATGGCAGATGGCAATTTTCTGAGGAGATAGAAATATTTCATATTTTGATGAGAGAGAGGTTTCCACAAAAATACATATTGGGAAAAGGCATTAACATTTAGAAATATATTAATCTTGTTGCATGTAAATTATGCTTCAATATTGTTAACTTTTAAAAGTGTGATATTATTCTAATTTCAATATTTAAAACTAAATATATCAGTTGAATTATGAAGTAATAAGTGAGTGAACATGCATGATTAGATGTCCAATAAGTGTCCAGTCCTATGCTAACTGGAGGAGGTGATCTAAAGTAACTATAAAAGAAGATTGATGTCTTCATAAGGTTTTGAACTGGCTTGAATATAACATGAAATAATCAGAAGATCACTATTGAAAATTGGATTGTGTGGTGGTAACTATGTATTCAACTATTAAGAGAAATATTATTCATGTTGATGTAAATTGTGAAGACTACTCTAAGGAATGTTCTTTAATTACCAGTGGAAATTTAAGAGAGATTAAAAGAGGCATACTAACTGAATAGACTGGAATTATGGCAATTTGTAACAGGATGGTGAAATAGAGAATTGACTTTTAGGAAGCCCAAGTAAATAATAGCAAATAGGCCAGGCACGGTGGCTCACTCCTGTAATTCCAGCACTTTGAGAGTTTGAGGCAGGTGGATCGCCTGAGGTCAGGAGTTCAGGACGAGCCTGGCCAACATAGTGAAACCCCATCTCTACTAAAAGTACAAAAAATAGCCAGGTGTGCTGGTGGACACCTGTCATCCCAGCTATTTGGGAGGTTGAGGCAGGAGAATCACTTGAACCCAGTAGGTGGAGGTTGCAGTGAGTCAGGATAGCACCATTGCACTCCAGCCTGGGCAACAAGAGGGAAACTCTGTCTCAAAATAATAACAAATAATAATAGCAAACAAACACGGGCACATTGTGTAATACCTTGACAACACATGAGATTTTCATTTGAGGGAATGTAGTGAAGTAGAAATCGTGAAATGCCTCCTCTTTGCAAAGCAGAAACATACTTTTAATGTATAGCTGCAATTTGTAAAAAAAATTAACATAATCTCCTAGTGTCAAAAATAAGGAAATAATTGCAAACCAAGTTGATTACATAATGCATGTGCTCTCAGGTTATTTACCAGTACCCACAGCCTAGGACCCTGGGATTTAACGGCCAGAAGGGAAGCAAAAGTAGTCTTGGACTACTTAGGTGGTAATTAAGAATGAGACCTCTAAAAAAGCCAGGCCAGTACTCTCACAGGAGTACACAGTCAATGAAAAAATGAGGATTAAAAAATTATCTAAACAAGACAAATAAAAATGATGATAATATAAAATAATATATATTAAACTGAAGGTAGACAGAAAAATGAGGAAGAAGAGAAAAAATGAGAAATGTATTTGAAGAGGTAAAAGAAAGGAAGTAGAAAATTTATATAGAGCAATTCTTCTGTTCATCAGGCTGTGATTCAAATTATAATAAATTCAGAATCCAGGAAACTCCTTTTAAAAAAAATCTTAATTTTTATTTTAGGTTCAGGGGTGTATGTGCAGGTTTGTTATACAGGTAAACTCATGACTTGGGAGTTCGGTATATAGATTAT
>NW_012108764.1:790992-795123 GCF_000951045.1 Mandrillus leucophaeus
GATGATTTGTATAATAATATTGAGCATTTTTCATTATGTTTGTTGACTGCATGTTATATTTTCTTTTGAAAAGGGTAGGTTCATGTCCTTTGCCCAGTTTCAAATGGGGTTGTTCGGTTTTTGCTTGTGAATTTTTAAGGTCCTTGTGAATTCTGGATATTAGACCTTTGTCAGATGTACAGTTTGCAAATATTTCCTCTCATTCCATAGGTTGCATGTTTATGTGTTGATAGTTTATTTGCTGTACAGAAGCTCTTCAATTAGGTCCTATTTAACAATTTTGCTTTGGTTGCCATTGCTTTTAGCGTCTTCATCATGAAATTTTTCCAGTTCTTATGTCAAAAACGGTATGTCCAAGGTTATCTTCCAGGGTTTTTATAGTTTAAGGTTTTATGTTTAGATCTTTAATCCATCTTGAGTCTATTTTTGTATATGGTATAAGGAGAGGGTCCAATTTCAATCTTCTGCCTATAGCTAGCCAGTTATCCTAGAATCATTTATTAAATGAGGAGTCCTTTTCCCAATGCTTGTTTTGTCTGTTTTGTCAAAGATCAAATTGTTGTGTGTTGCTTTTCTTTCTGGCCTCTCAATTCTGTTCCATTACTCCATGTGTTTGTTTTGGTACCAGTATCATCTTGTTTTGGTTAGTGTAGCCTTGCAGTACAGTTTGAAGTCAGACAATGTGATTCCTCCAGTTTTTTTCCTCTTTGCTTAGGATTGCCTTGGCTATTCAGGCTCCTTTTTGTTTTCACATGAACTTTAGAATAGATTTTCTTATTCTGTGACAAATGTCATTGGTAGTTTGATGGGAACAGTCCTGAATCTATACATTGCTTTGGGACATAGGGCAATTTTAACAATATTGATTCTTCCTATCCAAGAACATGGAATGCTCTTCTATTTGTTTGTGTCATCTCTGATTTCCTTGAGCTGTGTTTTGTAATTCTCATTGCAGAGATTGTTCTCTTCTCTGCTGAGCTGTATTCCTACATATTTTATTGTTTTTGTGACAATTGAGAATATGATTGCTTTCCTGATTTGACTCTCAACTTGCATGCTGTCGGTGTACAGGAATGCTATTGATTTTTGTACATTGATTTTGTATCCAAAAATTTTGCTGAAGTTGATTGTCCCTCAAGGAGCTTTTAAGCAGTGACTACAGGGTTTTCTAGCTAGTGAATAATGTCATCTTCAAACAGGGATAGTTTGGCTTTCTCTCTTCCTATTTAGATACCTTTTATCTCTTTCCCTTACCTGTTTGCTCTGACCAGAACTTCCAGTACTATTAAATGGGAGTGGTGATCAAGAGTATACTCATCCTGCTCCAGTTTTAAATGCAAATATGTCCAGCTTTTGCCCACTAAGTATGATGTTGGCAGTGGGTTTGTCATAGATCCCTCTTATAATGTGTTCCCTCAATACCTAGTTCATTGAGTGTTTTTAACATGAAGGAGTGTTGAATTTTATTGAAAGCCTTTTCTGCATCTATTGAGATAATCATGTGGTTTTTGTTTTACTTCTGCTTATGTGATGAATTACATTTTTTGATTTGCATATATTGAGCCAACTTTGCATCCCAGAGATAAAGTCTATTTGATTGTGATGGATTAGCTTTTTGATGTGCTGCTGAAGTCAGTTTTCTATTATTTTGTTGAAAATGTTAGTCCATTTTCACACTGCTGTAAGGAACTACCTGAGACTGGATAATTTATGAAGAAAAGAGGTTAAATTGACTCATCATTGAACATGGCTGGGGAGGTTTCAGATAACCTACAATCATTTTGGAAGGTAAAGGGGTAGCAAGTCACATCTTACATGATAGCAGGAGAGAGAGAAAACGTGAAAGGGAAGTGCCACCAATTTTCAAACAACCAAATATTGTGAGAACTCATTCATTATCATGAGAACAGAAAGGGACAAATTCACCTTCCTGATTTGATCATCTTCACCATGACTCTCCCCTAACATGTAGTGATTACAGTCTGAGATGAGATTTTGGTGGGGACACAGAGCCAAACCCTATCAATCTTTATCAAAGATATCAGTATATATATATATATTTTTTTCACTGTGTCTCTGCCAGTATTTGGTATTAGGATGATGCTTGTCTCATAGAATATGTTGAAGATGAGTCCCCCTTCTTCAATTTTTTGGAATAGCTTCAGTATGAATGGCACCAGCTCTTCTTCATATATCTGGTAGAACTCATATATTAATTGATCTATTTCTGGGCATTTGGGGAGGGGGTTGGTAGGCTATCTATTACTGATTCAATTCAGAGCTAATTATTGGTCTGTTCAGGAATTCAATTTCCTCCAGTCTTGGGAATGTATACGTGTCCAGGAATTTATCCATTTATTCTAGATTATCTAATTTGTTTGCATAGAAGTATTTCCGTGGGGTCAGTAGTAATGTTCCCTTTGTTGCTGCCGATTGTGTTTATTTGGATCTTCTTTCTTTTCTTCTTTATTAGTCTAGGTGGTAGAGTATCTATCTTATTGTTGTTTTCAAATAACAAACTCGTGGATTTGTTTATACTTTATATGTTTTTTTTTTTTTTTCATTCTTAGAGAACTACAGAGAGACTCAGATTCCCACAATATAATAGTGCAAGGCTTCAACACCACACTGACAGCATTAGATAGATCATCAAGGCAGAAAATTAACAGAGATATTCAAGACCTGAACTTAACACTTGACCAAATGAACTTGATAGACATGTACAGAACTCCCCATGAAAAAACAACAGAATGTACATTCTTCTCATCACCACATGGTACATGCTCTAAAATTGACTATGCAATCTGAAATAAGACAACCCTTAGCAAACTCAAAAAAACTAAAATCATATCAACCACACTCATATTACGGTCCAATAAAAATAGAAATCAAAGTCAAAGAAAATTGCTCAAAACCATGCAGTTTCATGGAAATTAAAGAACCTGCTCCTGTGCAACTCTTGGGTAAATAATAAACTTAAAGCAGAAGTGAAAAAGTTCTTTGAAACTATTGAGAACAAAGACAAAATATATCAGAATCTCTGGGGCATGGCTCAGGCAGTGTTAAGTGGGAAATTTATAGCACTCAATGCCTACATTAAAAAGTTAGAAAGATCTCAAATTACAACCTAATATCACAACTAGAAGAACTAGAGAAGCAAGAGCAAACCAGTGCCAAAGCTAGCAGAACACAAGAAATAACCAAAATCAGAGCTGAACTGAAGGAGATAGAGACACACACAAAAAAACAGGAAACCCTTAACACAAACGTAATTTAATTAAATTGACCAAGGGAAGTTGGTGCAAATTGTTGGGCCTATGGGTATGCAGAAGACAAGAGTTGAGTTTTGGGAGCCTCCACCTATATTTCAGAGGATGTACAGAAAAGTCTGGATGTGCAGGCAGAAGTCTGCTGCAGGGGCAGAGCCCTCACAGAGAACCTTTGCTAGGGCAGTACAGAAGGGAAATGTGGGATTGGAGCTCCCATACAGTATCCACTGGGGCGCTGCCTAGTGGAGCTGTGAAAAGAGGGCCACCATCCTCCAAACCTCCAAACAGAAAGGTAGATCCACTGACAGCTTGCCCCATGCACATGAAAAAGCCACAGATACTCAATGCCAGACTGTAAAAGCAGCTACAGGTGTGTACCCTGCAGAGCAACAGGTCTAGACCTGCCCAAGGTAGTGGGACCCCACCCTTTGCATCAGCATGCTCTGGACGTGAGCCATGGAGTCAAAGGAGATTTTGGAGCTTTAAGATTTAATGACTGTCTTCCAGCGTTTTGGATTTGCATGGGGAACTATGGCCTTTTTATTTTGGCCAATTGACTTTTGGAATTTGGGGTACCGAATGCTTGTATCCCCATTATATTTTGGAAGTAATTAACTTGTTTTAGATTTCACAGGCTCATAGGCAAAAGGGACTTGCTTTGTCTCAGATGAGACTTTGAACTTGTACTTTTGGGATAATGCTGGAATGAGTTAATACTTTAAGGGACTGTTTGGAAGGCATAAGTGTCTTTGAAATGTGAAAGGTACATGAGATTTGGGAGTGACCAGGGGCAAAATAACATGATTTGTCTCTGTGTCCCCACCCAAATCTTATCTCTAGTTATAATCCCCATGTGTGGAGG